>NC_136485.1:94936062-94981062 GCF_053919585.1 Euprymna scolopes
TAAAAAAAAACCGTGAGTTACCTCTCTCTCATATATATTTAAGTCAACGAGTTCATATTGGAGTTTTTTTTTGTTTTGATGTATTTCTCATTGGCATCCTTCGAATAGTGTATAAAGATTCCCCTCCCCATCTTTATAATTTTTTTTTTCACTTAATTACATTATTCCTCCCCTACCATAGTTAGTTCATTGTTTTATAATAAAATTTAAATTCGAAAATATTACCACTGGTGTTTTTTTGCTTCATTCCTTCTCGCGTTTTGTCGTGTTCGGTTCCCGTGTCTCATGCCTTTATTTTTGTCTGTGTCACATGTGCGATAAAATACTGGGATCTTGCCTTCCCGAAAATTCTATCATACCCCTATGTTTAGTTGTTGCTTAAATCCCCACCTTTTGTCACATGTGTTACAATACATATGTATATGTATATATATGTGTATATGTATATATATGTGTATATGTATATATATATGTATATATATATGTATATTTATATATATATATATGTATATATATGTATATGTATATATATGTATATGTATGTATATATGTATATATTGTTACGACCCGGAATGTCTAGGGGTAAAAGTCGTAACACAAAATATAAAAAAATTATTTAAAAGAAATTAGTTTTCCCGGGTTTTTAGATACGGGAGGGATATATCCATTTTCTCGAAAGACATTTATAAACACAAGACAGGAAAAAACACATCCAAGTAACAATACCGAGGCCGATGGAAAAATTAACACAATTTTATTTACATATATAAAAATATATTGTAACGAAAGTAAAAGAGAATATGTAACTGGATGAACAAACAAACTTGATGTAGATTCGAGAGAGAATTTCCGCGCCAAAAAAATAAACAGTTCCCACCCTGTCGTCTGCTTTTAACTCCAAAATGGAAGGATATCCTTTTTGTGTTTTTGTTTTTGTAGTTATTTTCATATATGAGAGAGAGATATATATAGAGAAAAATAAACAATCGACTCACTCAGCGCCGAGTTTTAAATATTTCTGTCGCATTCCTTTCTTTTAAAACAATTTCATTCCTTCGTCTATTGGATACATCGTCATTCCTCATTATCGCCTTTTTTCGTTTTCTCCGTCGTCAAAATATATCGTTCATTTCTTCGCCGTCGTCAGCACCACAAACGCCGTCACCATCGCCAACAATGTCGCTTCCCTGACCCTCCTCCTCGGCTGCTATATCATAACTGTCTCGCCACCCTGCGCCGCTCCTTTCCCTCTCTCTAATGGTATACCTTTCTCTCTCTCTCTTGCGCCCTCTCTCTCACTGTATGTACCTGCATCTTTCTCGTGTCACTCGCTCAATAACATGCGAGGCGAATGCCTGCAGCTTTCCCTCTCTCTAGTTTCATATCTTCTCTCTCCCCCTCTCTCTTTATTTACTGTTTATAGGCGTCCCCTCGCTGTATTTTCGTATGTTCTTTCTCTCTCTCTCTTTTTCTTTTTCCAGATGTTTACAAATTCACTGAGAGCAGACGACAATATAAAGCGCGATAAAACATAATTTTCTCTCTCAACTTTTTTTTTATAATATTAAAAGTAATTATTGTCTCAAATTATATATTTTTTTCACATATTTGTAACACCCCCTCCCTATATTAGAAAAAAAGAAAATCTTTTCCAAAGATTTTTTTTTCATACTTATTTTGTCCAGTCCCGCACGTTTTCGTGTGATATTGAAGTCTCTGTGAATTATCTTACGATCTTCTAAAAGAAACATACAAGAAGTGTTCTAGGTTATCCATATTACACACGGAATAAAGCATCAGCACAAACGTTGTTCACTCCTCTGATATGCTGGATTTTCAAGTTATATTCTTGTAGAATCAAACTCCAGTTTAATAATCGTCGAATATGATTCTTCATCTTGTATAAGAAAGTAAGAGGGTTGTGGTCAGTATAAACGAGTATTTGCGTACACAAGGCAGAAACATACACGTCGAAATGCCTTAAGCTGAGGACGAGGGCTAACGTCTCCTTTTCAACAGTCGAATATCCCCTTTGATACGCATTAAACTTCCTGGAAAAGTAGCTAACTGGATGTTCAATACCGGCTGAATCTGTCTGGAGTAATATGGAACCAAGACCAGAATCACTAGCATCGATGGCTAAACGGAATGGCTGTGAGAAGTCAGGGGCTTTCAAAACAGGTTGAGAACATAGTAAAGATTTGATTTGCTCAAATGCTTTTTGACAAGTTGGGGTCCAGGAGAATTTCACCTTCTTGGACAGCATCTGGGTGAGTGGTAACGCTATGTCGGAAAAGTTTTGACAGAATTTCCTGTAATATCCGCCCATGCCGAGGAATCGCCTCAGACTCTTCACATTAGCAGAGGTAGGGTAATCTACGATGCCTTGAATTTTTGCCTCAACCGGGGATACCTTCCCGTAGCCGACTGTATGTCCTAGGTATATAACTTCAGCCTTGCCAAAGTCGCTTTTAGCTAAATGAACCGTGAGGTTTGCCCGCCGAAGTCTATCCAATACGGCTCTCAAGGACGTTATGTGTTCAGCCCAGCTCTCATTATATATGACGATGTCGTCGATATAGATTTCAACACCGGATAGAGCTCGCAAGCATGAATTCATTATTCTCTGAAAGGTGGCTTGGGAGTTCTTCATCCCGAAGAGCATGACTCTATATTGGTACAAACCATGGGGTGTAACGAAAGCCGATATCTCTTTAGCATGCTCAGTCAAGGGTACACACCAATATCCTTTGAATAGGTCTAGCTTAGAAATGTATGTGGCCTTGCCAATTTTGTCGATGCAGTCATCCATCCTGGGTATGGGGTGAGAGTCTGACTTTGTGATAGCGTTCACTTTGCGGTAATCTGTGCAAAAGCGAACAGATCCGTCTGGTTTTCCAACACAACACAAGGAGATGACCAGCTGCTCTGGCTAGGTTCAATGATGCCATGCTCGAGCATGTATCTGACTTCTTGTCTAATTATTTCTGCTTTATGTGGGCTTACATGATATGGGTGTTGCTTAATAGGGGTGACCTTTTCGATTTCCACATCATGTTGCACGATGTTCGTTTGTTTAGGAACGTCGGGAAAGAGATCGCTATAGCTCCGAATGAGGACGGTCATATCGTTTCTTTCGCTATTTGTTAAATGAGATAGTACGGGTGTAAGATTGGCTAATATCTCTGAGTTTGATAGCCTCGGAGGGTGGTTGTCTTTCCCCGGGATCCTTTCAAGCGGACGGAGTTGTGACTACAATAAGGTTTATTTTATCCCTTTCAAAATACGGTTTGAGCATATTGATATGGCACATCTGTGTCGCCTTTCTACGATCAGGAGTATTTATTATATAGTTTAGTTCACTGACCTTCCGAGCAATGGTGTAGGGGCCGTGGAACCGAGCCTTAAGTGGATGACCAGATAATGGTAACAAAACAAGCACATTGTCTCTGACTTTGAAAGTCCTGGGGGTAGTATTTCGGTCATAATGTTGTTTCATTCTGGCTTGAGCTGTTCGTAATCTTTCACGTGCCAGTCGGCTGGTTTCATATAGTCGGTTTCTGAACCTTGACACATACTCCAGTATGGGTTCACAGGTGACTCCTTCCTGCAGCCATTTTTCTTTTAACAATGCTAGAGGTCCACGTACTGAGTGGCCAAATATTAATTCGAACGGGCTGAATCCTAGAGACTCCTGTGTGGCGTCTCGCGCTGCAAACATCAAAAAGGGAATACCCTCATCCCAATCTTTCTGGTGACTAAGGCAATAGGTCCGGATCATGGTTTTCAGTGTAGAGTGAAATCTCTTTAGGGCACCTTGGGACTGGGGATGGTATGCGCTTGACTTTACGGTTTGTACGCCCAGCACACTTATGGACTGTCGAAACATCCTGGACATGAAATTCGATCCTTGATCAGACTGTATTACCCTCGGTAATCCGACCATGGAGAAGAAGTTGAGAAGAGCCCTTGTGATTTTCTCAGTAGATATGTTCCTGAGCGGGACTGCTTCTGGAAATCTGGTAGATGCGCAGAGGATAGTGAATATGTACTGATTTCCTCGTTTGGTCTTAGGAAGTGGACCCACACAGTCGATTAAAACGCGGCAAAATGGTTCTTCAAAAGCGGGTATAGGATGTAGGGGGGCGATTGGTATCTTCTGATTCGGCTTGCCTGCCATCTGGCAGGTGTGGCAAGTTCGGCAAAAGTTGGATACATCTTTGCAGACTCCAGGCCAGTAAAAGTGTTTGGTAATCCTATCATAGGTTTTACGGACACCTAAGTGGCCTCCCAAGGGGGTTTCGTGCGCTATTTCCAACACTTCGGCCCTACGTGCCTTTGGTAACACTAGTTGGTTTATCACCGCCCAGTCTTCGTGAGCTGGGGATTGCGGGGGCCTCCATTTCCTCATCAGTACACCATTTTTTATAAAATATCCAGAGGGTATTTTTTCCAGTTCTTCTTTGGGCAGTGCTTCTTCGAAGAGGGGGGAAATCCCATCATCCTTCCACTGTTCTTGTATGATTAGTTGCCGCGAAGCGGGAACTTGTAGGGAGGTTTCGTTGGTATGGGTATTATTTGGATCTGTGGGTGGCGAGTTGAGCTTCCCCTCAAGATTCATGAATGATTTCGATAGGTCGATTTCCTCATCTTCCCTGGACCGATCTTTTGCCTCTAACCTTTCCTCTGCTGTTCTTTTTGCGGACTGGGCACGGGTTACTGCACACGCTGGGAAGATGCCGGGGTGTTGTTCCTCTATCATCTCAGTGTTTTCTGAAGTGTTTGGCTCCACCATCACTCTCGGGTGAGGAACAACTCTTTCGCCGGCAAGATCATTCCCGAGTAACATCGAGATACCCTTCATGGGTAGGCTATCGAGTACGCCTACTTCCACCAGACAACGTACTATGTTCGAATCAAGAGAGATTCGGTGAATCGGTGCATTAATATACCTTCCCCCAATTCCGCGAATTATGACGGATTCTCCTGTCGCCGTCTGTGACTCGCATGGCATACTCTGTTTTAAAACCAGCGATTGGGTTGCTCCAGTGTCGCGAAGGATTTTTACTTTCCGCCAATTCGTGTGGTCAGTTATCGGATATATCAGACCATCCGACACAAATGGTTTGAACTCCTCCTTGATTTTATCGCCGTCGTTCTCTGCAGGGGGTTGGTAGGTGGTGATAAAGCCTTGAGGTTTACCAAGTGGTCTTTTCATCGAGTTCGCATTTTCCATTGCGAGGCAGTTCATTGCAATATGTCCAACCTTCCTGCAATAATAGCACGTTACAGGCCTATGTGTCTTTGTCATTTGATAGGTGGGTGGTCGGATCGAGTTGTTTGGGGATATGTTTCTGATGTCAGGGGTTCGATATATCTTACTGTCTGGACTATGCTCTAAGCTGTGGGTAACGCTACTTGTTTTCCGGGAGTTCGAGCGGGTCTCGGATAATTTTAGGGGTTTATTTCCCTCGCATGCATGCGTCAGGCGTCCTCGTCGGCAAGGATCGCCATTTCGTATGTTGTGTCGATTTGCCTCTCGTCCAGGAATAATTTTAGTTCACTAGGGAGGCAGCTCTTGAACTCCTCCATCAAGATCATTTGACGGAGTTTTTCGTAATCAAAGGTGGCATCTTTAGCCGAGGTCCACCTATTGAAATGAGTTTCTTTCTGACGGAAGAATTCGACGTACGTCTGGTCTTCTTCCTTTTGGCATGACCGAAATCGTTGCCGATATGCCCCAGGCACTAACTCGTAACTATGGAGGATGGCACGTTTCAGGCGGTCGTAGTCGGTGCAATCTGCTAAAGACAGGGAGGTATATATTTCCTGTGCTTTTCCTTTCAGCGCCGTCTGTAGCAGCATCGGCCATGCATCCCTGGGCCATTTAGCGCTCAAAGCTATCTTCTCAAAATGTAGGAAATACCCGTCCACATTTTCTTCGTGGAACGTCGGTACGAGCCGGATATTTCTGGGGATGTCGAATTCTTCCCTTCTTTCCTGACGGGGTTCAGGTCTGCTCTCTGTCAAAATCCGCAACACGAACTCGTTCACTAGGTCATTATCGACCAAATGTTCCGTCACTATCTCAATTAGTTTGGCTTTCCGCATACCCGGTCTGTAGTCTAACTCATACTCTCTCGCTATCGATAATATGTCATCTTTTTTCATCTTGCACAGTTCAAATGACGGAGACTCTAGGAATGCTTGAACCAGTGCCATCTTTTTTTTTTTTTTTTTTTTTAAAACACCTCTTGTTACTTTAAATGTGTCCACTGTCTAGTGTCTTTGGAGAAGGATATTCCCGGACGAGAGCCCCATTTATGTTACGACTCGGAATGTCTAGGGGTAAAAGTCGTAACACAAAATATAAAAAAATTATTTAAAAGAAATTAGTTTTCCCGGGTTTTTAGATACGGGAGGGATATATCCATTTTCTCGAAAGACATTTATAAACACAAGACAGGGAAAACACGTCCAAGTAACAATACCGAGGCCGATGGAAAAATTAACACAATTTTATTTACATATATAAAAATATATTGTAACGAAAGTAAAAGAGAATATGTAACTGGATGAACAAACAAACTTGATGTAGATTCGAGAGAGAATTTCCGCGCAAAAGAAATAAACAGTTCCCACCCTGTCGTCTGCTTTTAACTCCAAAATGGAAGGATATCCTTTTTGTGTTTTTGTTTTTGTAGTTGTTTTCCTATATGAGAGAGAGATATACAGAGAGTAAAATAAACAATCGACTCACTCAGCGCCGAGTTTTAAATATTTCTGTCGCATTCCTTTCTTTTAAAACAATTTCATTCCTTCGTCTATTGGATACATCGTCATTCCTCATTATCGCCTTTTTTCGTTTTCTCTGTCGTCAAAATATATCGTTCATTTCTTCGCCGTCGTCAGCACCACAAACGCCGTCACCATCGCCAACAATGTCGCTTCCCTGACCCTCCTCCTCGGCTGCTATATCATAACTGTCTCGCCACCCTGCGCCGCTCCTTTCCCTCTCTCTAATGGTATACCTTTCTCTCTCTCTTTTGCACCCCCTCTCTCACTGTATGTACCTGCATCTTTCTCGCGTCACTCGCTCAATAACACGCGAGGCGGATGCCTGCAGCTTTCCCTCTCTCTAGTTTCATATCTTCTCTCTCCCCCTCTCTCTTTCTTTACAGTTTATAGGCGTCCCCTCGCTGTATTTTCGTATGTTCTCTCTCTCTCTCTCTCTCTCTTTCTTTTTCTTTTTCCGGATGTTTACAAATTCACTGAGAGCAGACGACAATATAAAGCGCGATAAAACAGAATTTTCTCTCTCGACTTTTTTTTATAATATTAAAAGTAATTATTGTCTCAAATTATATATTTTTTTCACATATTTGTAACAATATATACTGTAAATAAAATATCTTCTTCGTTTCAATGTAAGACCTTTATGTTTTATTCTCTATCCCCTTCCCCTCTTTTATTCCATGCTGTTTTTTTTTCAGGTTAGTTTAGCGTTAAATTTATCTGGAAGCAAGATAAAATTCCGACACAATATATATATATATATATATATATATATATATATATATATATATATATATATATATATATATATATATATATATATATAATTGTGAATTTTTTTTCTGACTCTGCTTGCAGCAAGTTTGAGTAGCTTATTTTTCTGCATCACCAGAAGTTGTTGAAATGTGTATACTTGAACGACATGTAGAAAAACTCGTTACATCAAGTCAACTGACTTCAAAAACAAAGGAACTCTGAAGATATAGTCATTTTAGTATCAACAGGTATATTTATTTAAGAAGAAAGTAAAAACTGAAAAGGAAGAAGAGAGAGAAAAATAAACGATTAGGAAATGCGTGGAAGGAGAAAATAATGTCACAATTCCGACGAAGATAAATGCCAACAAAATTCGAAAATAGGGCCAGATAAATGTTCTTAATATGAAATAGTCCTAAATGTTTCAATATAAGTTTGACGTAACGTTTGTTTCTGCCGATGCAACGGGATTAGTTCACATTTGAATACCTTGATTCCACGCGGTCACTAAAAAGCTACCGTTTACTTGTCCGGTGTCCAACTAAATATTACCTTTCTAGGGGAAAGGATCAAAGGGAGATAAGTCTGAGGTGCAAAGGGGGTCACTCTGGGTCGTTATTCTTTTCTACCAAGCAAGACGTAAGGGGCTTAACTCTTAAGTCACAATTATATTTTTATTTTATCTAAACTGTTAAATGGGAACAGAACAGTATGGGTGATGAGTCAAGTCGGGTTTCACCAATTGTGGGAAATGACTCATGGTGGAGTCGCCCATTTGCAAGAATGTGGTTCAGTAGTATAACCAATTTATAATCGGGATTTATCAATTTATAGGACCATGGTTGCGTGTGTCACACTCTATTGAAGTTGGAAGTAGTGTTGAAATTTTGATAAGGAAATAATTTTTATTTATTTTTTATATGCACACATTCAACATCTCGACATTTAGTGAAAGGGGCGCACTCTTTGACCAGCCTTTTGCAGGTCACTTCGTCATTATCATCATCATCGTCATCTACTTTTCCATCCCCTGGGGGGTGAGGAAAGGAAGAAGAAAGGACCTTTGCTTTCCCCGTTTTCGTCAGTTCTAGTATCCCTGGCCTTCGAGGAGGAGGCTTACTTCGTTCTCCATCAAAAAGATTTGGACGTTAAATATAATGTTATTCGTTTTTCTCCTTTAGAAAAAGATGTTTGTTTGGAACTCCATTGATAATTACTAAACTTTCAACGTAATTTCATTCCTAGTTATTAAAAAGCAACAAGGTTTTATTGACTGGAAAATTAGTCTCAAAAACACCAGTGGATGAAACCGATTGTGTTTTGGGGATTTCATTTTTGTAAAAGACAGAAATTAATTTCGCCGGCTTGCCGAGAATAAGACGAGCAGATTATCGGCACATGTGACCGCCAGGAAAGAAAATTCCCTCTTTGTTCAAGGAACTTGAAAGAGACCATCTTGGAAGACAATTCACCCGAAGTTTCCTTCACAGAAAACCATTTTTTATTTTAAAAGAAAAACCCCAAAAAACATTAATCCCAGAATTTATCTCATGTAAGGAAGACACAACATCCTGGGCAGTCTGGAAACACAGACGTAAGAATTATTTTATTTGTACGCATAAAGTCTACCAAAGTGGCTTTATGGGTTTTTTTTTTAATTCAATTTAAAGGTACCCGAGCCTTTACAAAGGAAAAACATTTTACCTCTTTTCTTCCATTTAAAGTCAAAGAGATTTTGTTTGTAATTCCCTTTCGAGAAAGAAAAAAAAGACTAAATTTAAACAAGGACTTAAAAGAACTATTTTCTGTTTTTTGTTCTTTTCTTTTCAGCCTTTCTTATAAGTAAGAATTGTCGCTTATTTTGTATTTGCTTTTTTTATTTTAAATGTTTTTAAGTTTTTTTTTTAAACTCTAGCTTTGGGAAATAAAGGCAATTGATAACTTTTTATTTTAATAAATTTGAATCATTTTAAACACATTTCGGGTTTGTATTTCTTTTGCTCATTTCTATTAGTTTCCCATTTCCAACAAATTTTCTTTATATGCTTTTTTATTCCGATAGTAGGAGTGTATCCTGTGGATCATTAAAGATAAATTTAACAGGATCGTTGAATAATAGAAGGGTTTCATCAATCCATATTCTTACACAAAGAAATAAAAATAAACTCCGAAAAATAATAACATTTGACAAAGAACACGAAATCACTGTATTGACATAAAATAAACCACATTTATTTAAGTGTTAAAAATATTAGTTTAAATTGTTCCAACGTGAGTGTTTCTTGTGTGGAGTTTTCATAATGAAAGATAAATGAAGTGGGGATTTTATGAGAATAGTGCGAGGTTTGAAAGTACTGATTTTTTAAAGATCAGAGTGTCTGTTGTGGGGGGCTGGTTGTCCAGGGACAATCGACCCAACAACCAACAAGGTAGACACGGTCAAAAAGTAAACAGCAAAAAGGCAAAGAAGAATGACAGACACAGGTTGTTTGGTTAAAGACAAGGGTCCGCCTTTTATTTGCAAAGGAAGTGAAAAATCGTATGATCTTGATGCTGGGTATCTGGAAGGTAGCACGTCACCAGAGGCTAAGGTTTGGAGCTGGTACTCTAGATGTAGCATGGTTTAGGGTTACTCGTTGGGTCTGGAACGGTCGTCTGGACGTCAGGGCAATCCAGAACGGATGGTGGACACTGAGAATGCGGGGGTCAGTGTTAAGGAACAGACGGCACTAAGAACGTAGGATCAGTGCTAAGGAAGGGACAACACTGAGAACGTAGGATCAGTATTAAGGAACTGACGACACTGAAACATAGGGTCAGTTTTAAGGGACGGACGATACTGAGAACACAGGGGTCAGTGTTAAGGAATGGACAGTCGGTAGAGAGCCAGGTGCAGGCGAGGTTGCAGGCCGAAAAAGTGAGATGCAGGCGAGGTTGCAGACTTGAGGAGCAAGGTGCAAGCGAGGTTGCAGGCCAGAGGAGCTAGGTGCAGGCGAGGTTGCCGGAAAGCTGCAGGAGGAGCTGGAAGGCACAGGAGTAAGCTGGAGGCAGCAAGGTCTGGAAAGGCTGTAGGAGTGAGCTGGAAGTCACTGGAGTTAGCTGGAAGGCTGCAGGAGTGAGCAGGAAACACTGGAGACTGGAAGTGAAGTTCGTGGTTGGTGGGTCTCAGGAGACAAGCAGTAGTGAATCGCATTAGTAGAAAAACTCTGATAAGGGCTGTTTGAACTGCTGCTGAGACGGCTGGTGTTGCTGGGAATCCTTTGGCTGGTAGATCCAGTCGACATGACTGGTAGCATCAGTCCTCGCTTCGAGAGCCTCTTCCTACTCCCAGGTTGGGCAGCCATTTATTTAGTGCTTGGCCCCAGCCCTGGCATTATCTACTGCCAAAGCCTCATTTGGGGTCCAAGTTACTCAGGCATAGAGTCAGTAGGGGGAAGTGGAGGTCGAGGTTTAATCCAACTAACACTAGGTCTTTTAAAAGACTTTATTTGGGCTCCTACACTAAGACGCTATCACCATAATGCCTCATTCTTAACATGAAGTTTATCTACTTAAAATATCCCCAGCATATATGTCGGATTTATATACAGGCTCTGAAAAATACAAAATTATTTACAAATAACAAAACAAAAATATTATATACAAACAAAAAGGTATTTTTTCTTTTTCAAATTATATGTGGGGTGAGATGATGGAGAGGGGGCAAGCTAGAATACACCCAAAAGAAAGAAAAAGAAAACAACTAAACAAAATGCCTATGGGGCAGGTTAGTACCTAATTCTAAATATGGAGTGCCCACTGTCTAATTCTAAATATGGAGTGCCCACTGTCTAATTCTAAATATGGAGTGCCCACTGTCTTCCGATCCCAAAGGTTGAAAGCAAGCAGGTCATTTCCTAGTGGGGAGTGGGGGACCTAGGAGCAATATTTCAAAAACAAATTAGATGGGGACGGGTAACATAGAGAATGGATGGCATCTTCCAAGATAAATGTATGTATAGGGGCAACAGACCGGGGACAAAACAAAGGGTGGACTAGGCATCTTTGAAAGTTCTCCTAGTGCCGAGGAAAAATAAAGTCCGGACAGGATCGACTCGTACTTACCCTAGTCTAGCACCTAATAAAGAATTTTCCACTTGAAGTGGTTACATACCTATCTAAACCTAAAACTAAGCAAAATTTTGCTCCGGGCTGGGTTCCGTAGAACTTAAGCACCACCAGACCAATATCACTAGTGTGGGAAAACAAACTCAAACCTAGCGCCTCGTCAGATGCACAAACTCGTGTTGTGCACCCGATCTCCTGTCAAAGTCTATGCGATGTAATCTTTTTCAATCACATCTGATCTCACTTTAAGCATTAGCTTAAAGTAAATGACCAGATTCCAATCCAAAACAGATTCAACCCCATAAACAATGTTAGCTACTGCTAGGATCATGAGAAACACCAACCGTTTCTCCCCATGGGTCCATGTTGTCGATGACGTACACTAAATCAAGTGGCATCAACCGCTCGGGGTTGATGCAAGCTGTTACCTCTCTGACGTACTCCCAGAGCCTCCGAACTCCGTGTGATCCTTTGTTTCATCTTCCTCATCCTCGCAGCGGGGGCAAAAGGGAACGTATTCATTCCTCTTGCAGTCCCTGGCAAGCACACTGAAAAGTGGCAGCGCATTCTGGACAAGCCTCCGTATTATTGAAAACTCAAAATTATTTAAAAACTTCTGGCTCCCAATTCTACTGAGAGAGGACCTCCTCCCTCAACACACGCAGCCACTCAACCAGCAGATCTTTTGTGGTCCCCACCACTAAATCCCAATATAGGCTCCTCCTAGGCCGTGCAAGGTCACTGGACTCTGGCAATGTCCTAAGCGCAGCTCGGCATTCTGAGAGGAAAAGCAATTCTCCCGCCAGTCTTCTGCGACCTTCAGCGGCAGGGGTGGATATGAGCTGCGGAAAAGCTTGCTCAACAGCTGGTACCCAGTGCAATTCCACAAGCAGTGTCCGACTCAGGAACGTCAACCTTTCTGTGTGACTTAACAGGTGAGGCATCCCCAAGCCTCATATACAGAACTGTCTACGGACATACGGCTTCCCCCCTTTCAAAAGAAGTTTGAAAAAGAGTCACTCCAAAGCCTTACAGTGGTCTGCAGGCAAAGCAAGTACTGACAACCGGTAAAGGATCAGCAGAAAGACATAAGTTGCGCATGCCTCCGCACGAATCTTCAGGGACAATCCCCTGTGAATCCAAGTCCCAACTGACGATTTGACCTTTGTCTGTACTTCCAACCAATTTTTGTCCGGCTGGAGTGTGGTGTGGACCCACACCACACTCTGAGGATCATTAGTTCAGTCGAACTCACCTGTAAGGGTATTTCTTCCCAACCAGATGTCCAACTTCAGGCCAACGGGCATGCTGTAATTGACTATGGCCCCTGTGATTTCTTCATACTCAGCAACTGCCTCCACCACCACTTTAATACATCATGCAACGAACACGGTGGCATCATCAGTGTATGCAGACACCCTGGCAAATTTGCCGCCAGGTAGCTATGCCGTGCAGGACTGGTCTAGCCGCCTTGTCCCTTAACTTGCGAAGGAAGGGCTCCAATGCCAGGAGATACAACAGAGGTGACAGCAGACAACCCTGGCACACTGACCGAGAGACGCCAAAGGACTTCAACAACCTACCGTTTACTTGTACCACTACCACAGGATTACAATACAGAACAGATCCACTTGCAGAAGTCCGGACCAAGAAACCATGGTCGACCCTATTGAACGCTTTAGACTGATCTAAATTGATCAGTGTGGCTCCTGGTGTCATCTTCTAACCCCTCTATGATCGTGCGCACCAAGTGCAAGTTGTTTTGAATCGATCTTCCCTTCACAGCATAAGTCTGATCCGGTTTGATCAAGTCACTGATAACAACCTGCAGTCGGTTTGCAAGAATGCGAGACAAAATTTTCCACTGTGTTTAGCAGAGTGATGGGTCTATAATAATCTAAATCCTCCCCACCATGCCGCTCTTTTCTTCAGTAGTGTGACCACTCCTTTTGTAACCTGCCCAGGGATGGATCCCTGAGCAAACTTGTGGTTAAACACACCCGCCAGAAGAGGAACAAACATGGCAACAGCTTCAAATACAGTTCGTAGGGCAGACCATCGAGTCTTGGAGATTTGTTATGGCCAATCTGTGTCAACACAGTAATGACTTCATGCTCCGTAACCCTCCCATCACTGCTAGCTGCTTGCGCTGCAGTAAGGTGGGGTGAGTCAGCTAAGTATCTGCCAGCTCCTGGCTGCTGAGTCTGGGTAGTTGGGTAAAGCGTTCCTCCAAATGTTGCCAAAACCCATTGCAAATTTCTCGAGTCGATGCAAGAGTGCGTCTTTCCAGGTTTTTCACTTTCCAAATGTACCTATCCGAGCCACGTCTTAAGGCAGCCATATGCTCAACAACGTCAACGTTCATGGCTTTGTTAGAAACTCTTTTTAACCTAGCTCTAACTACTTGACCCTCATACCGCTCGCTAGCCAAGCGCTGGAGGTCCCCCTTAACTAATGCTATCTCTAGGGGATCCCCACCAGCCACCGCCCGGGTCAGCCTATCATCTAATGCGTTTTTGTCCATGCCCTAATTAAAGCGAGGCTTTGGCTATATTGGATGCAAAACACCTAATAGTTGCCTTAAGTTTAACCCACCAGTTACTCCTGGTAACTGCCCTCACTAACTCTTGCTGAATTAGTATTGTCAGCTGTTCCCGGAAGTTGACCATCTCCAGCAAGGAGGCGTTCAACTTCCAGTACCCAGCCAACCTAGGCTTATTACCTACTCTCAAATGGGCCATTACTAGTTTATGGTCCAAATGACCTAGCCAGTGGAATGTGGGACAAGATAAGAAATCTGTGTCGCCTCTTCTAGTAGGCGACACAGATAGGTACTTGAATAGGAGGCCCTATTCGGTTGCCATGTCCACATCTCCCTCCCCGGGTGATCCAGATGGAACCTGTCAACAAGATCGCATGAGGCCATCGGGTCAAATAGGCTGCTTTTACACCTCTCCGACCCTCTATCCCCTCCGACCATATCTATCTTGGGGTCCAGGATGGCATTCCAGTCCCCCATTAAAACTACCCGCTACGGACCCACCGAGAGAAACACCTCCACATCCTGAAAAAAGGAAACCCTCTCCCACGTTGGTTATTGGGCGCATAAACAGCCAAAATCCAGAACTTACCGCTTTTTACGGCAACATCGACCATGACCAGCCTTCCATGAGCTTTCACGTGAACTACAGTAACTGTTGCAGATAGGATGCAACTCACTAGCACAGAAACCCCACAACTATAGAGATTGCCATATGCTGAGTAGACGTCAAAGTCGCTCGTCAGCACATTGAAATCCCTATCAGAAACAAAGTGAGATTCCTGAAGAGCAGCTATATCTACCTCTAGAGCCACAAGATCTCATCACGCTAGCAGCCTTGCTTCGGGATCTCATGTCCTTCGTATTCAAACTAGCTAGGTTTAAAGTTGCTATAATTCCCTAAGTAATAATATTCACCAAGTACGGGTCTAAAATCCTCAGGGATGAAGAAGCCAAAGGCCTGCCCAATACTGCCAGTCAACAACTCTGTTGTGTACTGACAGTTCCGGACAAGACCTCCAATGTTGAGGGGAAATGTTAGCTTGATTGCTTTATACAGGGAGGGGTGAACGTAAAGAGGGACCCTCCCTTCGCACTTTGTCACAATTTGAGTTAATGAAGGATGATCCTCCTCCACCAACTTGATCCCTGGTATCGCCTGCTTAGCTTCCTAGATCATCCTCCACAATGCCTTCACCCACACCCCCTTTCTCCTTTCATGCAAAAGTTATCACCATGGGCGCCTCGGGGAAATTCGTCAGGTCCTGAACATCCATCTTGTCCACATGAGTAAGACTGTTGTTTGAGATACCTTTTCTGTCTGTCATTCAGATCTGCTTGTAGATCCTTTTCTCCGGCAAAAATGGCGTCTTCCTTGTCCTTTTTGTTCACTCCTTCTGTGGAGCAGGTGTGGCTACAACTTCCACTTCTCTCTCCACTTCTTCCCCTTTTTCGTCCTCTACCACTTGTCTTTCTTCTGCTTCCTCCTCCTCTTCTGGCTGATGGTCTTCATGATTTGCGGTGCCACATTCAGCCCAAAGCCAAGTCAAGTAAGGCAGTATCTCTGACCCCGGAACCACACTCGCACCTGCAAATAAGCCTTCCGCAAGTCTACTATAGACACATTGGAGCTCTTCTGGCGCCATTCTCTCAGCTTGCTGGCACACACGTCAGCATCGGCAGTGTACGTCTCAATGTATCTATTGAGTTCACAATAGTCCAGCACTGGACGAACTTTTGATTTGTTATGCTGGACTACCGCCATTAAGGGAATCAGACCCTTGGGTGGTCCCAGCTTGTTGGGATAGGGGATCAGCCATCCATCCTGGATCCATGCCTCAAGTTCCTTCTTGTATTCATTACGGGCCTTGTCGGGTATCGAGTACTCTGCAATGCTATTCTTGAGTTCGGTTGGCGCCCTTCCTTCTGTCCACTTCCACGATGCAGTCCATGCTTTTTGGTGAGGGTCGTAGTCCACCTTAAAATCAGGCCGATCAATGTGAACTGTAGCACACACTGGGGTTTCCAAAAATCGCACAGTCCAATCTCTTCCAATAACCACTCCCCCCAGTGCCTTAATAGCATCATATCCCAACAGTACATTGAATCCCAGCAAATCCCCTCGCATCACCAGCACATTAATGTCTGCGGCCACACCAGAGTCTGTGTGGACTTTGACAGTTCCGGCTCCACAGCAAGCTTGCGTATTGCCACCTATTGTGGTTACTTTGATGTTCTGCTTTGTCCAGTTTCGACACAACTTGGCACTCATGATGGTGTGTGAGCACCCAGAGTCGAGAAGAGCTGAACAAGGCACTTGGCCCACGTACACATTTATTGTCGGTTGCGCCTCAATTAAATCTTGTCCGGGGAACAGGGCGGCGCTGACGTCCTGCCCCCTGATGCATTTCCCGCACAATTTTGGGATAAATGTCCATAACTACCACATTGGAAACAGCGCGGGCGCCTCCGCCCCTTGTTAGTACAACTTCTTGCGAAATGGCCTTGCTGGCCACAGCAGAAACATCTCCCATTGGTCGTGGGTCTCAAACTGGGGCTCTTTTCAGATTGGTCATAAAACTAAGAAAGTAGACACAGGCAAAATAAGAAAAAAATAAGAAAAATCGCAAAGAGAGGACAAATGCAGATGTAAAAAAAAGTTGTATTTCTTTCGCCATAAATACGCAAGGAAAATGTTGCAGGAATGGAAGGTGGATCCTAAGAGCATTAATGGTCACTGGAACAAAGAGACAAACATTGACAAACACTGGAACAGGGTGCCGGATACTGCTGGGCATTAAAACAGAAACCCGGCATCAACAGACATTGGAACAGGGAGCTGGAGGCTATAGGCAGGGACTGCTGGAAGAAGCTAGAGCAGGAATGAGTTGCAGGAGTTGAAGCTAGAGTTGTAAGCTGCAAGAGTTGAAGGAGTGAACTGAGGCTGGAGTTGTAGGAATAAGTTGGAACTGCAGGAGTTGGAGCAGGCACTAGAATCAGGTGGATGAAACAGGCAGATGTGAAAGATGAAACAGGCAGATGTGAAAGATGAAACAGGCAGATGTGAAAGATGGAATCGCATTCTGATAGTTTTAGAGCTGCCCTGTAAAGGGAAATTTGGTTTGGTGTTACTGCTGCTACTGCTACTGCTGGTGTCTTCTTCCTCTCCTGGGCTCGATGACTGGCCACGTGGGAGCCTCCTGACCCCCTGACTAAGCTCCTTTTTTTCTGGTCAAAGTTTGGTGAATTCATTTAAAAGGAAGCCCACTACCACCATGCGACTGGGTCACAATTAACGACTGGATTTGTTGCAGTCAAAAGATTTAGGATATTGATTGATTATATTTAAATAGTTTTTCATCAACATTTGGATGATATTTAAAGCTCAATGTTTTGGAGATATGGCTTAACGTTCACATATTTTTGGGAAAAGCTTTGTTTGAATCTAATATTCTAAACTAAACAAAAGGAGTGCTAAACCAATATCACGACAAAGTTCTCTCCCTATGTCATGTTGTGACTCTTTGACTGTGATCACAGCATAGTATCTGTGTTAACTGTAGCAGGCGACGCTAGAGGGTCAAACCATTATTATTGTTAATTGATCGGAGTGACAGCAGGTTGCTTGATCGATTAATATGATTAGAAAAATAAAAACAATTAGAAAAATGTGAGTGACAGCTGAAATAATAAAAGGCTACAAAGGAATGTTAACTTGGAAAATAAAGGTAAACAAAGTTCTGGATGAATTTTAGTTCATGTAAACGTTTTATGCTTTGGTGTTTGCTTTTATGCGTTGGTGTTTTCAACACGTGATGATGATGTGATGATAGATTTGAGTAGATTTGAATCAGTAGACCAGTCATTAGTTGAACACTGGGGAAAACAGACGATTAAATTGGGAGTTGGTTCTTCTGAGACAGCCAAGATGTGAAGATTTTGTAATCTCTAAAAATGCCGGCCGAATCGAGAGAATAAATGTTTTATATATAAACGAGGTATATGTTTTGTTTGTCTACAACTGTTTCAATATATCAACGTCAATTGTTTTGTGTTAGAACTGTTGCATCCATAGAGTCTCTTTTTGGGGAGTTGAACTTCTCCCACATTAAAAACCGACCTTGTGTCTAACTCTGCCCTCAATTTAAATATTTGCCGATTGCACAATATTTTTTCTTTACAATTTACTTTTTTATTGAGATTTTTATATTATTAGGTTGCTGCAAAAGTATTATTGTTTTTGACGTTCAACTTCAAAAGATCAAAACTCCTTTCTTAATAAACTTTAATAAAGAAGAACCATTAGAATCGACACATTTTTGCCAATGAAAAACAAGTTTATTTATCCTATTAGCATAGAAATCTGGGGTTCTGGAAGCGATGAAGTTCTTGAAGGTCAATTCAGCATCATTTCAGCTTTTGAAGCATTTTTCGTGCAGGAAGTTGTAGAGATGCTTGAAAAAGTGATAATCGGCGAATGAGGCAGAGTCTCGTAGCCCAATTCGTTCAGCTTCTGCCAGGTCAGTTGGGCGAGCGTTGTCATGGAGGAGAATTGGTCCATTTCATATTGACCAATCTCGGGCACATATGTTGGAGCTTCGGGTGCATTTCATAAATTTGTCGGCAGTACTTCTCCGCCGTAATCGTTTTGCCCAGATTCAAGAAGCTGTGATGGATTAGAACGGCCACAGAGACTAAACAGTCACCATGGCGAATGAATATTGAGTGGTCAACCATTAGTTCAACAGCAACTTCTCATGTCGTTTTGCAAGGATCGGCTTCAATTAACACTTTCAAATGTTTGTTAATGACTACAGTCGGCTGGCCGTAACCATCTTCATCTTCAAGGCTCTCATCACCATTGCAAAATTTCTTGAACCACTATTGTGCCACACATTGATATCATGAGCTATCTTGCAGCATTTCGGTCTAGTTTTAACTGGAACAAGAAAATTGTGCGGATTTGAATTTTGTCCATGCTGCAAAAAAAAAAAAAAATGAATGAAGAGATTGAGAAGGTATTAATTTATTTTTATTTTGGACTATTATTCTCATCTTTATCGCGATGGATAGGAACTTCGAATCTCCTAACTGCATTCTCAGCAATTACTGCCATCTGTAGTTGTTGTTGTCTCACCACAATTTTTGGCCAAGTAAACCTCTGGCACGCTTTGGGTAGGATTGAAACCGCTATCTTCAGACAATGTCCATCTGGAACCGCAGAGATTCAATGTCTCTATCAACTGCGCCACGGGCCCTGAAGGGCGATCAAGGTTGGCCAAGTAAATCTCTGGCCGGCTTTGGGTAGGATTGAAATATGTGTAGCTTTTTAATCGGCTTGGGTTGAAAATTTTTAGTTACCAATATATGTATGTATGTATGTTTGCATGTCTGCCTAAAACTTTTGACAGAGGCGACGGATTTTACCAAGATCAGTATCGTTTTGAAATTCAACCTTTCAGACGACAAATATCGAAAAATTGGCTAAAAACATTAATATATTCACCTTGAACTGGGCACTTTTCTACAGGGGAGTCGCTTTTTTCGCCAATATTTTTGAAAGTCATCCTCTCCTTTCTATTGTCTAGCCTTAACCCTACGTCACTTCCGGTTTGGCGGTGGTCGTGGCAGCAAAGACGTCAGGTTTTTTGGGTTTTTTTCCCATTCTTTTTCTCCATTGCGGTACAGGTTCAAGCCTGCCTTCCTACTACCATTTTTTTTTTTTTTTTGCTCAATGCCGGGCTGAAATGCTAGTATATCTATAAAAGTGAAAGTGTCTGTCTTCTGTCTATGTGTGTCTGTGTACATTTCCCTACGCAATAACTCTGTCAATTTTCAGTCTACAGACTCGAAACATGATATACAGGGTACTGAGATTTCGGGAAAATCTTTGTAATCCATTTTCGGCCAGAAATTCGGCTGTTAAGGGGTCAAAGTTCAACGATTTGTCCTTTAAGAACTCTACCAAACTCCTCCGACAATTTTGGATCTAAACACTTGAAATTTTAGATATAGGTTCCTTGGATATAGATCTAACTTATTAAAATGATTTGAGCCCAAAACAATAAATGTTCAGGGGTCATAATAGGGGTCAAAATTAAACAAAAATTGACCTCTGCGGTCTCTACCAAATTACTCATACAATTTCTGGTCTAAACATTTGAAATTTTACATAAAGGGTATTCAGAGATAGGGCCAGATTTTAATCGATTTGGGTCGAAATTTTTAGTTACCAATATATAAATGTACATATGTATGTATGTTTGCATGTCTGCCTAAAAATTCGACAGAGTAACGGATTTTTACAAGATCAGTATCCTTTTGAAGTTCGACCTTTCAAACAGCAAATATCGAAAAATTGGCTTCACCATCAACTGGGCACTTTTCTACAGGGAGGGGGGTCGCTGTTTTCACCGATATTTTCGAAAGACATCTCTTTTTGATTGTCTAGCTTTAATTTATACTTCCGGTTGGCGGTGGTCGTAACAGCAAAGATGTCAGGTGTTTTTCACGTCCTTTTCCTCCTTTGCGGTATGGGTTCGAGCCTGCCTTCCTACTACCACTTTTTTTTTTTTTTTTGGCTCAACATACGCCTCCAAACACCCGGGCAATGCCGAACGGAAATACTAGTACATCTAAAAAGTAAAAGTGTGTGTGTGTGTGTGTGTCTGTCTGCGTACATTTCCCTACGCAATAAGTGTCAATTTTCAGTCTTACAGACTCGAAATTTGATGCACAGGGTACTGAGATTTGGAAAAATCTTTGTAATCGGTTTTTGGCCAGAAATTTGGCTGTTAAGGGGTCAAAGTTCAACGATTTGACCTTTGAGAACTCTACCAAACAATTTTGGGTATGAACAGTTTTATAGCAAGTTTAAATAGACAACAGTGAATTTTCAATTCATAAAAATGTTTGCTTTGTTGAAAAGAAAGGAGGAAAAACAAAAAAATACCATTAAATATTACATATGTTGCGGTATGTCAGATTGCTGCTCCCATTTTTAGCTTACAAACTCATTAGCTGAAACAGACACATAACCGATATGTCATGAGCATGCATATTAATTGCTGAGAATGCAGTTAGGAGATTTGGAGTTCCTATCCCGTCGCAGTTACTACCTGACAAAGGCCAGAGGAATAGTTGGTCGAAACGTTGTGAAACAACTAAAAAAGAGGAGGATAACAGTCTTCAATAAATTAAGATTCCTGTAATGTCAACGCTTTTTCATAAGGTGAGCACTTTCTCAACAAAAGTATCCAATACAGTTAGGAGACTCCCAAATCCCAAATTTGATGCATCCAGTCAAACCCAGTTCAAACCCAGCAGCAGTATTTCAAACTATTCTTGCCATTTACACTGTCCTTTTTAGGACAACTCAAAAACTACCGGTTTCCAGTGCCCACTGATGTCCAGCAACCAGTTCCAGCACCTCAATTCTTTGCATCTGGTCAACGTCTGCCTCCCAGTTTCCAATATCAGATCCTGTCTATACAACTTGGATCAACCTGAGACATATCGTCCTATTTCATGGAGACAAGAATTCCAACCCAGTGAGACGTCCATTCTCTGGACGATCCTGATTAGTGATCTCCATTGCCATACAATTGACCTTTTTTTTTCTAGTAAAAAAAAATACATAAAATCCATCGTTAAATTTGAACTCAACTCCAACTCCAAAATCCAACTGTTCTCTTCTCACTGCACTTTCCACACTGACCGCACGATGCATGAGGTAAGGTTCTTTACTTTTAACCACACGCCCCCTTGATCTCTAAGATCAATAATTAGTATCATAGTCCGCCATCCACGTTGGGCGTCTTCGTTCACGGTGCGATTGTCGAAGAGGCTCTTCTTCAGACACTTCAACATCCGCATCAACCTCCTCTTCCTCTGATGGCAAGGAGACTCTCCGTATATCTAAAATGTGACGAAGCATTCCGTCAATTGCTACCTTGTTTTTGGAGAGTACTTCAGTCACTGTACCTTTTCCCCAGCGAGTCGTGCAACGAGAATTGGGTGGTTTCACCCACATCTCTTCACCAACTGCGATGTCCACGCAGGCCTGTTCTCCTCTCTGTGTTACAGCCAATGGATGTCGCCATTCATAAGAGAAAATAGACCGGTGCGGCACTGAATTTTCGTCTTGACCAGCCTTTGGCGTCATATTGTACCAAAAAACTGCTTCTTGGGGCGAAATCTGGCTTCTTGATGCCACAGCTTTTATAGTGCGATGGTGCCTCTCTATAATTCCATTTCCACTTGGATGGTATGCAGCTCTAAAATATAGCCCCACATTCCACTTCACACATAAGTCTCTAAAAACTTCTGAGCAGAAAGACGTACCATTATCCACCAACACCTCTTCTACTGGCCCCCTTTCCATAAAAACCTCCTCGACAACTTTCTTTACCTCTTCTGCTGTTTCATTCTTGATTTTCCGCCATATCGCTACTCTCCCAGGCCCACAATCAATCATAGTTACATGCGGTTCATGTTGATAATGTGTGATGTCAATGGCCAATCTCCGCCAATTCACTTCAACATGCAGTTCCCCTTTTTCATGTCTAGCCAATGCAGGGTCGATTGATTGGCATTCCCTACATTGTTCCACCACCTTTTGGACGTCTTGCATTGTGACGTGCAGGTTTACTTTTTTTGCCAGGTAAAGGGTCCGTTCCTTTCCAAAATGATGCAGGTTATGCAGGTCTTTTAAATTCTCTACTGCACAACATGCTGGAGCCCCATCTCTTTCCTTGTGTAGCCAGGCTTTCTTGACTCTTGTCAGCCCATCTGCTTTATTTTTTTGTGACGGAACTAAGGTAATAGTTACCTTTAGTTCGAATTCTCAAACTAAGTCTCCCAGCGCTCCAAGTCTACGCTTAATAAGCATCTCCGCTGCTCCTTTTGTTTTGATCCGCTTATCACCAGACAGCTCCGATTTAATCCATGACACCACTGTTGCAGAGTCTGTTTTAACGTTCACTATCTGTAGCCCCCTTTTTAGAGCCAGATTGATGCCTTTCATCACAGCATCGAGTTCCGCAACATTGATATGGGTGCTATCATCCTTTTTGCGTAGCCAAGCAGCATCTTCAACAGCCACTTCTCCTATTTCCAATAATACCCCTAATGCTACACTGCTAGCATCAGTCCATATCACCCCTTCATGGCCCTCCTTTACATGCCATTCTCCTCTTACAGGGTCCATTTTTCACTTCTGCAATGACTTTTGTATCATGAGAAGCACTTTTTGATCAACTGCATCTTCCCAACTGTCTGTCCCAGTCTGCCTTTTAATAAAACTGCACGCAGTTCGCAGCCATCCAGCTATTGGGTAGTGGCCAACCAGCTTTCCACATATAGAGAAAAGCTCTCTCTTGGCTAGGTCAACCTTGGCTTCAGGGATCTCATTTCCTCGCCCAAACATCAATTTTTCTGCCTTATTGTTCTGAAGTCGAAATCCCAAAGCCATTCCGTTTTCCAGTGACTCAGGCGGTTTTTCCTCAGTCCATATGCTTTGATATGCTCTCTCACCCTTTCCGCAGTCACCTCCGTTTCGTCCACTAGTACGTCGTCGATATAAGAG
Organism: Euprymna scolopes; assembly: GCF_053919585.1. Classification (NCBI taxonomy): domain Eukaryota; kingdom Metazoa; phylum Mollusca; class Cephalopoda; order Sepiida; family Sepiolidae; genus Euprymna; species Euprymna scolopes. Next base: position 94,959,846 of record NC_136485.1, read on the forward strand.
CAGGTGCCTCTCTTCACTGCATCGTCTTTGGCCAACACTGTCTTAAGAACTGCCGTCATTATCTTTGGTGCGGAGTCCAGACCAAATCCTAATCTGGTCAGACAATAAACTTGACCTTTGTACTCTACCAATTGATATTTCCACAATTTCTCATCCTCATGAAGTTGGAGGTAGGCTGACTTCAGGTCCACAATTTTAGTTGCCTGCTTCATCCTCCTCCATTTCCTTACGACTTCTTCACACACGTCGATTCCGTCCTTTGTGTGACAAGCAACAAACTTGTTCAGCTCACGGAAATCCAACACTGGCCTAACTTTCCTCTTAATAGGTTGGACCACAGCCATGAGTGGCAAAATTCCTCCAACTTTCCCTGACCATAGCATCAATATTCCTTCATCTATCCATCTCTCAACTTCTTTTTCAAACTGCGGCTCCGCAGCTCCTTTCAGTGTGCTTTTGTAGCAGCTGACCCGATTCGTCAATACAGGTGGCTCCGCGGTCCATCGCCATTCTACCATCCATTTTTCGCCATCGAAGCAGGCTCAAAAGTCATCATCCTCAATCAGACATGATCTGGGTTTTGATGGTTGGTTGGTATCACCCCTGGTTACACTTCCTGTTATTCCCGGTGCACTCTGATTGCCAAACTTCACCTGGCCTTTAGCAATAGAAACTCCTCCCAGTCGGTCTATCGCGTCCAGGCCCAGCACCACATCAATTCATGCAATCAGTCTATCCAGCACGATCACTCTTAGCCGCAATGGCATATTCCTTACTACAATCTCCACAGCATTCCACTTCTCTGCCATCCACTGCTCTAACGTTGCTGGTTCCATTCCAAGAGTTGGCGACGCTCGTAGTAATGAGTGTTGTTGTACATCCAGTATCAACAAGAGCTCTAGCCCTCTTTCCATTGATGGTGATCACTAACTGTGGCAAAAAACTCTCATACGCCTGTTCAGTATAAAAGGGGTGACTACTGGCGCAATAGCACCCCTTTACTCGTTTCCCGGAAGCGAAGGGCAATTCCTGCTAATGTGCCCTACTTGGCCACACCAAAAACAGATAGTCTGGCCGTGGCTCCCTACAGTCTCTCATCAGGTGTGGTCCTTGATATCGAAAGCATTTAACAGTAAATCCACGGCCTTGCTTCATCACTGGTCGCTCCTTTCCGCTTTCCGCCCCCAGCTCACCGGACTGTTTCGCCAAAACTCTAGCATGCCTTAGAATCTCCTCCACCTCCATGGTTTCAATATCAGTAAGTCATTTCAGTTCCATGGAGATGCGATCAGGGAAACCAGTTACAAGCGCCAGCTTTACAGTCTTCTCAAGGCTGCGTCCTCCATATCCAGCCAATCCTGCTAGTCGCCTTATCTCTGCCACGTACACGTCCACAGACTCCCCAGTCCAGGTGACTCTTTTGAGCTTGTTGTAAGCCTCAAACACGCTCTTGGAAAATGCGGTCTTTAACTGGTTCTCGATGCTCTCAGCAATGGCCTAATCCGTCTCTCCCATTTCTAGATAGATCGCTAGAGCACTTCCTTCCAAATACATAGGTATTAACGTGGCTACATCCTCGATCTTCTGCAGCCTTGCCACCAACTTCAGCTTGTTAAGCCATGCAACAATGTCACCTTCTTCAGTAAATGGCCTCAGGATATCGCTGCTCAATCTTACTCGGTCACCCATTTTTGTCACTGCACCGAAATAGCTTGACGTTAAATTTGAACTCAACTCCAACTCCAAAATCCAACTGTTCTCTTCTTACTGCACTTTCCACACTGACCACATGATGCATGAGGTAAGGTTCTTTACTTTTAACCACATTTAGGTTTGTCATCTCTCTTTACTATTGCAATATTTACCGTCTTAGTTGTATGGTTGATTGGCATCTTCACCCTTCCGACTTTCTGTAACACAATAATTGACAGAAGAGATTTTTATAGAGTTTTCGAATATAGTGATCAGCAATTTGACATGGTTTGTGCTATGAACAGTATAATTCGAGTGTATATAATTATGCTTTTTTTTAGCCAATGGACATGTTTACTTTCTGTAGTAATGTAGGAGTCCATCAGTTCAAGAACATCTAAGTTTGTCCATATATAGATCCATCTCAGTTATGTTCAAAAGGATCAAAATTTGACCAAGCAATGATAATGGCATTCCTTAAACTGTCTAATCAAAAAAAAAAACCTGGACTCGATTCTCAGTGACACTTTCCGCTCTAACCAGGTTCCATCCGGTTCTTGAGAACTCAATGGCTCGACTCTCCCCGAAACATCTTAACTCCCGGCCTTATATTATCTCATTTATACAAATTAATGCGCATTCAAACCTGATGATTTGTCGCCTTATCGTCTCCCATCGCTCCGGTTTCGAGTTCGCACATGCAGCCCACCTCCGTGACTGCAGTCACACTCAATTTTCACAACACTATGGTGGGAAATTTTATGAACATTCTTTGATAGTTACGTGTCAGTCAAAAAAAAAAAAACAATTGGTACATATTCATCTGTGGCTGTGGATCTGGAGCAGCACACAAAGCAGATTTCGATGATGAAAGTGTTCTATCATGCCATTGGAGGACAGGTGATAGCTTGTAGTTTGTATGTGTTTGGTACCTAAGATTTTGGAAAGTTCTTGAAACAGATGAGCTTCAAATTGTCTGCCACAATTAGTGATAATAGTTGCATAGTACAAAATTTCTGATTATTGCTTGGGTCCAATCAGTGACATCATGTCTCCTGTTCAGTCAAAAGAATTTAGTTGAAAAATAAGTTTCATTGAGGCAAAAATTGCAAGCTATGCCAGACCTCGCAAAAAATAAAAAACACAGCTTTAGTATGAATCTCAGGAATGAAAGGTGAATTTATTCATCTGTTGAGGTAGGAACATACCGAAATTTACAATTCTGGGGATGAGTTAAAAACATGCAAAGATGACGGGTCCATAGTCAATCTGTGAAACAAATCCGCATATGAATGAAAATACCTCAGAGTTCATATCCAAATATCCATGTCTCAGCATCAATTGATGTGAAAAGTAAAATTGTAATTTCAGATGCTGTAAGACAGCATCAATAGTAGAGCTGGATTGAGCAACCAGCATGGAATGTGTAAACAAAGATGTGTCTTCAAACTTCTTGTTTCCCTTGATAAAGGCTAGCAGATTTTTAATGTTATGGCTCTGTTTTTGTTTTTTTTATTGTTTTTTAAGAGTTCAGTTAAATGAGAAAAAAAGTACCCATGTATTCTTCAAGTGAATATTATCAGTGTAATTAAATCTTGTACTACTTCGTCCAAGAACAATTGAAAAGTGGCTACGTGATGCAAATCAAATGATGCAAATTAAAAATTTGAAAGCTCTTAACAAAGTTGTTACCATAGTTTGGATATTTCCCCAGATTCACCGAGTAAGTCTTAACCAAGTTTAAAGATCTTGCAACCATACCATGATCATGCAAAATCCTGCATATGTGGGATTAGCTACAATTAGGTATCATCATGGTGTTCAGTCTCAGTTGGATATCAACCTCTGGATCACTTCAGGATCAAATACAAAGGGAAGTCCATGGACTAGATGAAGGGAATATACTTTCCAGATGCAACATATGGTTAAACTCTTTGAAAAGCGATGGTAAGATTGTGAAAAGACAGGACCACTTTTGGTCTTGATGAAATAGATCACTGAGCTCTCAGGTCAAAATTTTATTTAGTCAGATCCCAGGAGTTCAATAAGAAATGGTACAGTTCTTCAGTAACAGCAAAGAAAAATACTGAACCATTAAATGGAAACAGTAGCTTCCATAGCAAGTATTGATAATTTATTATTGGAATCTACAAATGTGTACCTACACATGTCCACTCGTAAATTGAAACGGTGGAGAAAATCTGCAGGGTAGGAAATTAAGTAACAGTGAAATAAGTCTAACAAACAAGAAATTTGATCATATGTAGAAATGACCAGTGGTTATGTCGGCAGTGCAATAGGGGAGACTGACAGTTTTTCTTTAATAGGACAGATACTACACACAACACTGAAGGGTGGAGTCTGGGACCAAGTTAGTAGTGAATTAAAAGATTTTTATTATAGTATTAGAAGTTACCAATAGGGAGGAGGGTCCTCCCTGTAAATCCTATTAATTTGATTGCTGAGGATACCAATTGGTTAATAATTCTAGTTTCCATCTTTGGGGACAAATCATCTGAACGCTGGATAGCAACTGTGATAGCAACAATTACATCGAGAGGGTATTATTGGCAAGTGCGTTGCTAGCCAACTCCTTCAGTCATCAAACAATTGACTGTGTTCAATCCTCTAGTCATGTCTGAAATCTTATATTTCTATATATTTTGTGTATAAATCAAAATCGGAAAAATCAAAAATCTTTGAGGCATTGGAGTCAGAAAAATTTGAGCCTAATTTTGGTAATTGGATTTCAAAAAACGATTCTTTTAATATTGCTGGTGTACCAAACGATGTCCAATGAGTGACATCACCGAATTCGGCTGTCCTGGGCCTTAGCTGATCCTTTAATACTCGGTGGTCACTGGAAAAGGCCCTGTGTGTTGAAAGAATCATTACTGTCTGTCACATTGTAAAAAGATTGAAAGAGCAAATCATTGGCACTGGTTGCCAAAATCTGTATTGTTAAGAAACAAAAGTCATTTAAGTCTAAAAAAAGAAAAAATAACACTTTGACGACTGCTCTTTTTAGATAAAATAATAATATTCATCGAAAAACTATACACTCTGATTTGTCACAAGTTTTAACTTAAGTTCTTAATATTTGTGTCTGAACAGCAGTGTTTGGCAAAGTCTGGGCGAGTTCAAGTTTAGTCATTATCTTTAATCTAAAGGTCAATTTCTCAGCAATGTGGCATACAGTAGGGAGCCAAATGAAGTCTCTGAAGTTCCCTTATGCACCGACTTATATTGAGAATTAGCTGGGAATGACTTTGCCCCTTCTCAATAGAATTCAATTTACAATTCTCAAACATAGTTTATTAGTTTAACCTTCTTGCCACGTTTACTGGTTTGAACATTTAAGGATCTGCCATTCTTACACTGAAATGATCAACAGATTTTACAATACACCTCTGTTCTCCCCCTCTGCTTCTATGACAGAGACTTCCCTCCTACCATTCTAGCTGGTTCCCCAAAATCATAATTCTCCTTCATTTAATTTGTTATCAGTTCCAACCACAGAAAAGGGGTTTATTAGAAGATATTTTAATTAACAAACATTACATTGAAAAGTGAATTTATTATTGAATCGATAATTTTTTATCGCCCAGAGTAATCAAAAATGCCTCCTTGAGGAAGAAACAGGTTATTCTGTTATCAATCCAGATTTAATTTATCACTTTCAATCACAGAAAAATGGGGTTATCGGCAGATAATTGTCAAATATTGCAGTGGGTGTGTATGTGGTCTTTTCAGCTTTTTAATAATCAATGCAATACTTGACATACTAAAGAATTCGGTTAGCCACATTTAGCGGCACTAAGCAGTTTGCCCAAAATATTGTTCTTCTGATAATCGGTGTCTGAATAACAATCCATCACTGATTATCCTTGTATCGATATGGAAACAATTCTGTGACAAGACCACCCTTTCTGAGAAAGATGTTTCACAGGACCATTAAAAACATCACCCAATTATCTCACAAATCCTTGAAAAGTGAATGTATTATTTTATGAACCAGAATAATTAAAAATAGAAAAAACAGGATATTTTCCTATCAATCTGGACTTATGACTACTACAAGCATTTAATAGTTTTAACTTTTTCCTTACTTTCCTTTTTCTACTGTTTGAATCTTGATGTTCATCTCGGTAGCATATCAACCATTTTTTAGCTATCAATATTGTCATACCAATGAAAAATATTTGTTTTTAAAGTATCCATAAAAATAAAATTTATAGATCATAATAGCATTCAAATATGATGTAAATTTATTTTGCTTGTGTAAAAAAAAAACAAAAGATGGAACGTTGCATCAATGTAAAAAAAGTACAGTTGATTTACAAGTGTAACACCTTTTTTGATAATGCTTCATGTTTTATCTAGAACTCTTGGCTCGTATCATCTAGTCCTTCTCTGGGGGTTGTTACATTAAATCCTGTATGCTGAAAACGAATATAAAAGCTGCAGGCAGGAAGAAAAACAAACTCGTGAAATTCTATTCTACAGAATTAATTTTCACAAACTTATGTACAAATGTTTTTACAAATATCATTCAGTTCTTAGTAAGTTTTTTAAAATCTCAAATCTCTTCACAGACAGCACCAGATGCGTGGATGAGGAGGTAGAGGAGTCACATCTTTATACGATCTGTTCTCCCTGAAATCAAAAAGCAATCTCTCTCTCAAAACTCTCTGACTAATTTTCGTGCAACAGCAGTATATATAGTGAGGTATGTGGATGGGGTGAAAGTTTCCCTAGCCAATAAGATTTCGCCACAAAATCAGGGAAGCCCCAGGTTTTTGTGTGTGTGCAATTCCCGAATCTGGGATCTGAGTTCTACAGACATACTAATTCTCACGACCCCCTAAGGTCAGATGTCAGTTCTGACATCCGACTTTGAGTCCAGCAAGGCCAGACAATGTTATACTTCAAGTTTCCTGTCATCAACTTTAACTGCAAAATATATTTCTCTGGTTTCAAACAATATCTATTTTGAGATGAAATAAAATATATATATTTATATTCTCTATTTTAAATCCTCGGGGTATCTGGCGTCACCTGGGTACGATTAGCTATCTAGCATAGTTACTTGGCCTCTCCCAGGCCCCTGGGGGGTGTTCTAAAGCTCCCCAATTAAGGATTACGTCACATTCGCCCCCATTAGACTATATTGCTTTGTAGAACCAATGGAGTCTAATTCCTTAACACACCGCTCCATCCCTTTTCTCAGTTCGCCATCAGATTTTTTTTTCACAGACCCCTCTCTCCATGCTCAAATTACCTATCAAAAAAGTAACACAATCCCATATCCACCCTTTAATCAGGGTTCTTCCTCTTTTTTTTCATTCAAAAGTCCATAAGAAAGTAAATTCAATAAAGTTCGAAGATCATCAAAAATGTAAAGGTTCAAAGTTCGTCAGGGCTAATACAGTTTCTTTTTTTTTCTACATACAAGTTTTTTTTCTTTGTTTGTATATCCTTTTTTTTTCAATTCACATTAATATTTCAAAGATAAGATAGTCATCATTTAAAAATTGTCACTCAATAAAATGCATTAAGTTCTTTAATTAGCTCATAAGAGTTACTTCCCTTGGTTAAAAGTTTTGTCCACTTTCTTTTTCCAGGGTTTTATAAGAGTTATTCCCCTTTTTTTTATCAATTCAATCATAGTTCAAAATTTTGTTTTTCGCAGAGTGTCAGTCATAATGTACAAGATTATTTTTTCACTTCACTGCTATCAACAGCACAGTCTTGTAATAAAGGGTATGCAGCCCTAATCAGGGTTCTCAAAGGACCCGCTTTTTATTGAGCTAGGGGAATCTTTCTCACCTTAAGCCGTCGTAGTTGAACCTTCACCTTTTATTTCACAATTTCAATTCTTCTTTATAATCATCTTGTAAAATTTTCTTTCACTGAGGATTTCTTTTCACCTCAATAGACGGTCATTCAAGGTATCGTTGGGACTTTCTTTCGACGGTTCTCAGCTCAGTGCTTTGCAAGAATTTTGGGTAAAACAGAGAGAAAAGAAAAGAAGATATTCAAGTCGTCTTCAGTTCCTTTGGATTTCAGCATCAGGGAGGTCTCCAGGTTGCACTTCGTTTTCGTTAATACCAGCAGCCGCATTTTCCAGAATCACAGGCGGGCTCGAACCAGTCTCTTTCTTGTCACCTGTGCAATCAGCCCGGAGATGCCCATCACCTTATTTTCTTCCTACATTCGCTCTTTTCATGCACCATACAATCACTAACAAAAGCACAATTATCGTTACTAGCATGCTCACTCCTGCTACTATAACCACTACCTTATGAAGCCTATCCATAGCTTCTGTAATCTCCAGACCGTTTAGTCGGGCCTGTAATTCATTCAAATCTATTCGTCTAGCTCCTCCCATAGCTTTTGGTAGCCTAAGTTGGGTATGTGACAGTGAACGATGGATCAGGAGGTCCCAGAGGTCAGTGAGGTTAGTCAATTGGTCATTCGCCCACTCTACCTCAGGTGCTTTTAACAAATACCATTCCTCAACCTGGTAATACGCAGGCAATCCTATGCCCTTTCCCCGGGCTTCACAACCCCTGTCCAGTTCTACCATAGTTAAAGGTGATCCCATCTTGATTATCCCAGCAGCTGTGTTACTGCATACCTTGGACAATTCCATCTTCTGTTGCGTGGGTACCAACCAGGTGCCTTCAGCTACTCTTATAGCCAGTGGCAAAAGACCTTCACTTGCCACTTCAACCTTGCAGATGCAATTTATCACTCTCTCATCCCCTGAAATAATCCCAACACACACAACGCATGATCTCCAGTGACATACAATGGACTCTGTGACCGGCATATTCCTGCCTCTCACTGATTCAACAGCATAAATTTATCTCTTGCCATATTAAACGCTACATATTCGGACTCCACTCCGTAGCTGGTTACCAACCCTAACTTGGGTGTGTCCAGTGGATATGGAACAGGTGAAGTAATAACTTGATATTTGGTTCCTCGATTATCGAATCCTCTTCGATAATTCAAACACAAACACTAATGTTTTATCCTCCAAGAGTTTAATATTCGGGTATATTATTCCACTCCTCCAATTATCTTTTGTATTCATTAACGCAGCTATGACTGACAGGCATCGATCTCCCTAACTGTCCTCCAGGCAGAGCGTTCATCAATGCTATTTTCTCTAACCACAAGCAGAGCGAACGTGGTGTTCAGGGGCCATAGAGGGTCAACATTTTGTGATTCTGTTCACGTCGCGTTACACAGCTCCCTCCTTCTGCCAGCTACCGCCTGCTGCTCTGCTAACAGACCATCTCTCCTGGTCTCCACAGATACACCAGCTTGATCACGTCCATCCCCGAAATAAAGCGAGGAAAATTCCGTCTGTCAGTACACAACTATTTACAAAAAGTTAAGCACCTTTTTGTCACAGGCTGTTTAAACAACCAATTCAGTTTCTCTAAAATTACACTGTACCCTCGTGGATAGTCAAAATAATAAACAAAACTACAGGAAGCCAAATACGCCCCCTAATTTATCGAATTCCTTTCGATATTTCAAAACACGTTTTCATAATACACTCTTTCTCTGTGTGACACACACATATGCTCGTGCAGGTAACGACCTCAATTTCAACATCTGTCTCCTTATGGACGATTAATAAAAAAACACAGGAAGCTATCTATGCGCCCCCAGCGCCCCCCCAGAGATGCACCACGAGGTCACACAAGGATCGGCAAACATCAATCATTCTAACTCCCAAAATTCAACTTAATTTTCAGCCAGAATTTATTCCAACTAATTAAAAAAAAATGAATTACTAAAATGCATAATATTTAATGACCATGCAGGTCGCACTCTTCAAGGAGACTCAGTTAACACCTCGCTATCGCATGAGAAATTCTGTTTTTTTTCATTAATATCTCCAGGTGCAAACATCACGCGCCTGATTTACTCGCAAGGGAAAAATCCATCTAAAAAATAATAAATCACTTTTCGCGCACAATTGAGTGTACCACACTTCATTCAGTGATGCTAATAATTATTTCCAATTATTTTTCATTCAGAATGCGGCCTCTTTGACCCTTATTTCGCGATTAAGAAATCCTTCCTGATTGAGGCAAAATTCAAATTCTTCCAAAAGTCAATTCAATCGCCGAAATGAATGCTTCTAATTATTCTCAACTGAACTCAACTAAAATTTGTTCAGTTTAATAAGCAAATCCTTCCAGATTGAGGTAACAAAAATAATTTTTTATCAAAAATTAATTCAACTATCAAAATTTAATATTTCCAATTATTCTTGTTTGAATACATAAAGACTCAACAGTTTACTTCTCAACAACTACCAGTAATATCGATTAATACAGATTACTTCAGTTAACAGATCAATTCAGCTAAAATGCTTCGTCAAAGTTCACGAACTGCTTAAAATAGTATTCTCGTTTTCTTTTTTCAAAAACCCTTTTTCTTTTCAACCAAATTCAATCATCGGAATTCTTCCTTCACAATTTAAAATTGTAATGGAATTACAGTCATAATAAATCATTATCATCAGAGCCAACCCGCTCTCCACAGAACTCAATGAATATTCACTTTAAAATAAGTGAACAAAACTTTACCCTTGTATTAAGCTATTCTCGAGGTAGGGTACTCATTTTTCCTTCTAGCCTCGCATCCGATGGGTTATGGGGCCACATATCATCCCATTTCTGATTTCTCGCTCCCCAAGAGGCAGGTATTCTCCCACAGTTCTCATTTAATCTTGACCATATTTCACTCAAGGTCATTTGAACCTTTTGTTGTTGACCCCTGGTGACATCAACCAGAATCAAGCCAGTCTTCCGACCCTCCAGTAATTTCTCTGGGCTGCCGGGTTGTCTCTTGATATCTTTGTCACCCAACATCATCGAGTGGGCTGCTAAGGCCTTCTCTCCTTCATCGTAAAAAGTTAATTCCATCCTGACCTCTGCCACCATCACCACAGTTCCTCGACGTCACGCACTCTCCCTCCTCATTGTTATAATGCTCGCATCACGCGATCCCCTTTTATGCTGGGATCGCAATTAAGAATTCCTTCTTACGTCTTAACTAGACATTCTTGCAAGGGTTTATTTATCTCATCATCATCCTGGATTATCTCCCCATTTAAATATTCAAATATATGTAATTTCAATTACTTCCACAAGAGAGAAAAATTACAAACACCAAATAAATAACAAAAAAAAAAAACGATTATACAATCACCAAAAAAACTTCAAGCAATAAAAACTTTTTCCACCTTCTCTTTTCTTTCTTTCAAGCTTTTAATTCAATAAAAAAATAAAAAAAATAAGATTCATTTAAGCGTCAATTGGACTACAATCGATTGTTCTAGTATTTCAAAAAAACAATAAAACTTTCTCTTTCTTCTCTCTCAAGCCTTTTAATTCAATAAAAAAAAAAATATACGACTACTCGTGCTGATTATCCCTACGCACAGCCATTGCACACACGCATATGATCTTTCTCTCTCTCTAGGCCAATTTGCACAGACGACAAGAAATAAAGGTTCGGCCTACCTCGATTCTGTTGTCTTCTTTTTCTTTCTTGTCTGTCAAAAGTCTCTCTTTCCTATACGTTTTTCTTTTTTTTTCAAATGGGCGTTTCTTTTGTTTAAAGTTTTTTTTTGTTTCTTTTTCGAAATGTCCAAACGTTTTTTTTTCAACCAGGCGTTTTTCTATATCTTCAGCTCTGTCTCTCCTCTCTTTGTTTTCAAATGTCCCGTCTGTCTGTCTCTTTCTTAGTACATCTTTTCTCCTGCCACTGATAATGTAAGATTATAACGCAATCCCAACTCCGTCTTTTTCTTTTCTTCCGTGGTAACAACAAAAAAAAAAGAAAAATAGAGAAATATTAAGTCTCAACCTTTTTTCAGGTCGATATAATTGTCGCGGCCACCAAACTGTAACACCTTTTCTGATGAAGCTTGGCTAGGACCCCTGTTTTATCTAGAACTCTCAGCTCGTATCGTCTAGTCTTTCTGAGAGTTGTTACATTGAATCTTGTATGCTGAAAACGAATATCAAAGCCACAGGCAGGAAGAAAAACAAACTCGTGAAATTCTATTCTGCAGAATTAATTTTCACAAACTTATGTACAAATGTTTTTACAAATATCATTCAGTTCTTAGTAAGATTTTCAAAGTCTCAAATCTCTTCACAGACAGGTGGATGAGGAGGTAGAGGAGTTACGTCTATATAAGATATGTTCTCCCTGAAATCAAAAAGCAATCTCTCTCTCGAAACTCTCTGACTAATTTTTGTGTGACAGCCGTATATATAGTGAGGTATGTGGATCGGGTGGCAGTTTCCTTAGCCAATAAGATTTTGCCACGAAATCTGGGAAGCCCCAGGTTTTTGTGTGTGTGCAATTCCCGAATCTGGGATCTGAGTTCTACAGACATACTAATTCTCACGACCCCCTAAGGTCAGATGTCAGTTCTGACATCCGACTTTGAATTCACCAAGGCCAGACAGTGTTATGCTTCAAGTTTCCTGTCATTAACTTTAACTGCAAAATATATTTCCCTGATTTCAAACAATATCTATTTTGATATGAAATAAAATATATATATTAATATTCTCTATTTTAAATCCTCGGGGTATCTGGCGTCACCCAGGAACGATTAGCTATCTAGCATAGTTACTCGGTCTCTCCCAGGTCTCGGGGGGGGGGGGTTCTAAAGCTCCCCAATTAAGGATTACGTCACAACAAGGTTCCAAAACTTTAAAAATTGAAAGCATTTTTGTCAAGAAAAATTCTGTCAAATATTAGTAATTAAATTAAAGGCAAAATATTAAAATTGTTTTTCAATTTAAAAATTTTTTTTATCATGTTTTTTTTTAAATTATATAATGGGCATTTGTCAGGTTCCCCTAGTCAGCATTGGTAAATCTTACAAGGGATCGCCAAAAGTGTGAAAAAAAAAACAAAAAAACTTTAAACATTTTAAAAGGTTTCGAGTTGAATAAGGTACATAAACTTAAAAGTTTTCATGCTTTTGCAATAAAACACACTTTGGCATCAGTTGTTCTTTGATTTTTTGGGGTTGTAAAACAAAATTTGTCAAAATTTGTGATGAAAATAGAAGACAATAAAATCAAAAACTTATAAAAAATGATTCTTGATTACTGAAACGGTTTGGCAGACTAGTTACATTTTTCAACATCAAAATGTGCTTTCTACTTGATTCATCAATGGTGATGTGTTGCCTAATCTTTAACTGCACCCCCTTCTGTAACAACACTGTTTGATGACTATAGTAAAGCAAGGGTGACCTAATTTCTAACCACACTTCCCTCTAAACTGGAACTGCTATAGTGAAGCAAGGGTTGCATAGTCACTGGCACTGCTTGATTAGTCTATAGTTATGCAAATATGGTTTACTTTCTAACCAGATCTCCTATTTTTATGTCTTTAGGAAAGTTGGTATTGTCTTGATTGGTGTTGTCTCAGATGTATAATATCTAAAAATTCAGAAAAAGTATTCATTCTGTGAGGCCAGTTTTGTTAAGTAGAGGTTTTGTTTTTTTCTGTAATATAATTATCTCCTCCTTTTTTTGGTAGTAGTCATTAATGTAATATCTGTTCTATGGTCATGAGACCGCACTTCCAGGGATTACCAACACTTTTATTGGAGAGAAGAGTGTAATGTCCATTTTGATGCAATGAGATCATCCTCCCAGGCATTATCTCTTTCTTTGAGAGTAGTGATAATGTATCTGTTCTGTGATCATGAGACCATCTTCATAGTCATGAGAATAAGCATATTCTCTGATTAAATGTGGGTGAATATGTAGTCCCTCTTTAAGTGAATCTAACATATAACATGGCTGGATTTCCAATGTTTCCATGAAATTTCAGCTTGAACTAATGTACAATGTTATTGAAATATAAAATATTTCATAAGCTAAGAATGTTAGAAGAAAAATATTTGAAACAATGAACAAAAACATTGATCGAATTTAGCATGCAATAGCAAAAAACTGTGGAATATAGATTTAACAAAATTGTAGAAATATTTTTAAAGCTGGTTAACAATAACAAGGATGACATTTGACAAAGCTTATGTAAGATAGAATAAAGAAATAGGTTTTGATATATTCAGGTAAACATGAGTTAATCAGTCAGTCAGACAGAGTTCAGTTAGTCAGTTTTACCGATGACTGGACTCTAGAATGGTTGTCATTTTTATGAGAATGGTATAAGAACATGTAGAAACGGAGAGAAACATTTACAAACTCAGAAGTATCAACCACTGAAGAAAAGGAACAGTGGAAGAATGTATATTTCCCTTTGTCTGTGCTACACAGAGAGAATGTTATATGTATGTGTTGAAAACTTATGTATTACATTTATTAGCCCATTTGGTGAACCGTAATTTAACATGTAACAAATACACACACACACCTGCAATGTACATTACACAAACTGCCGCTAACATTTACATGATTACTTAAACATGTTTGTATATACATTTGTTTTATACACACTGCTATGTGAAATATTAATTATGTATACACACTATGTGTATATAACAGATCATTATTTAGTAACCAATATGGTTACGCCTCCTACTGAAGGAAAAAATGATTTCACCACTATGCATTTCTGTACTGTTGAGATCCTTTACACCGACATGATCATATAACTGCAAGTTGATTATTAATCACATTTTCAAATAGTAAAATAAATTCCATACATAAAAGAACACAAAAAAGGCTTCAGAAAAGTTTCTTTATTTTCAAAACTCAATCATTTACATTAAGGTAGGCTGTGTCTGTGTGTGTGCTTGCAAACTGTAGAAATGGATGAAAGTGTCAGTCTACAAACAAACATAATAAGCAAAATACACACACACAATCTATAGAAACTTTCTTCCAATATGTTACAAACACACATTAATATAAATTATATTTTCAAAAAGTACAATTAAAAATGAAAAAGTTTTTTTTTTATTTTAAATATATCACAGATTCCTTTCCCCTTTTTATATTATTGAAAAATGAAAAAAATTTTGTAATACAAAAAATGAATAGTTGTCAACTCCTTATTTATTTTTCTGGTTATGGAGTATAAAAGTATTTTATTGATTTGATTTTATTGTTAATTTTAATTCAAGGTAACAATATTTCCAGGTTATTGAAAAAAATGACTCATGAAATATTTTTCTTTCTTTAAATAAAAATGTAACAGCAGCAAATGTTTCACATTCACAGCAGAAATACTTGCTTCCTTTCATCAAAATATTGAGGCAGAAGCAAATGAAGAAACAAACAAAGATTCAATTATTTTTTGATAAAAGAGAAAAGTGTTCATCTATTCTTTTCCTATTCGCATTAAAAAAGTAAAAGGATTAATTTTAAGCACAGCAAATGTGGAAAAATGTAAACATATCCCATAGAGATGAGATTTTACAAAGACAAGGAAGACAAGTTAAATAAGTTATGGAAGGGATAAATTATTTTCAAAAAAGATTTTTTTAAGTAATCATTAAAAACTTATGGTTACTTTTCAGAATTCCAATAGTTTTATTTCATTGATATTTGTTTTAGCCACTAGCACACATTACAATATTAAAAAAAAGTTTATAACAATTTCATGAAATCTTTCATTTTTTAGTATAAACCATTTTCATTTTCCTTGATGAAATAAAAATAAAATGTATAAATAAAATTTCTACTGTTAAATGTTAATGTTTTGATCACACACAAGGAAGTTTACAATAAAAACCAAAACAAACAAAAACTTAATTTTTCTCCCACAGTTAAGGTACAAAGTATAATAAAAAATATAGGCACATATTAGTAAAATTCAATTGTTTTTAGGAAGTTCCATTTTAAGCATTTCAAATTGTAAATAACTTGCTTTGAATAATAAAAATTTTCCAACATTGCATGTTTTAAAATACAAATCATTGCTATGCAGAGAAATACATTTTATGGTCACAATTAACTGCATCAGTAATGTGTTCTTTGTTTATGTTGCAATTTCATGCAAAGCATGTTTATAAAACATGACTATATTTTGAATAATGTACTTTAAAATATTTGATATTTCATTCAATATTAAATTTAAGCTAAATTGTAGATCTGTCATCAGATATGATCCATAAAACATCTGCATCATACATTTTGGATTAATAATTCTAAAAATAGATATATTATCAATTACATAAATTTGTTGTGGGTGAGGGGTATGTTTATGTATGTTGATATTTTTTTGTTCATAATTAAGACATTAATACATGTGTAGACGTGTAATCTGTTCTAAAACAGTATTGAGCATGTTTATTAATTTCTATTAAACAAGTCACTTTGAATAGTTAAAACAATATGTCACAAACAAAAAGATTGTAAAAATCATTAAAAGCTAATTTCCATCTGAAATAATCTGTTTTTAAGAAAAAAATATTTTATTAGCACTTTTTTTTTTTAAAGAAATCTTTTTTAATGGTAGAAACTCTGCATGCAATGGTTTTTGCCGATGTAAAATCTATCAATTCTAGATGTGATTAATTCTTTCAAGTAAAAAAAAAAAATACACCCTGTTTTCAAATTTGAAATGTTAAAGGAAATTGTGTGGATACTTCTTGGTGCATAAATGCATGATGCTCCCAAAACCATTAATAATTGCAACAATCATATTTTAAAAAATGAATTTCACTCAACAACTTGAATAGAGCGGGGGGGGGGGAAAAAAAAAAATAACTGTTGATGGTGATTAGATGTGCCAGATTTGAATCTTGTTCATTCCACAGATACACTTTCATCAAACCCACACCTTGTGTCTGACCTCCTGGAGAGGAGCTAAATAAGTATGCATGAAAAGGAATGCTAAACTTACAGATACTGGTATAAATGGACACGGGCTCATCTTCATTTAAAATAAAATTTATAGATTATTAGTTTCAATTTGTTTCCTTTGTTTTTCAAATTTTGCACTTTAGAGTTCATTATTTAAATTTTCTACTGTATAATGAACAGCAAAAATCACCATGAAAACTACAATATTCAATGATATACAACGCATACTTATCATATGATGAGGACAATTTTGGAAACTTAATCATCATTTTGGTAAAAATAAAATAAAAATTCTAATAATGAAAAAGAAGAATAATGAAAAGTTTTTCTTTTTAATTTAGATTTGATTTAATTTGTCAAACAGAATGAGAGAAATTCTAAATAGTAAAGGTTTATTATATATTTATTATTATCCATGATTAACTGGGACTTATCTCACTCAAATAAAAAAAATAATTGTCCATAAATTTAGAGAGACAATTTTTTTCAAACAATAAAGCATAGTTTCTCATCTTACTGGATTTTTACTGTGGCCTGCAGTTAGATACAAGTTTATGTGGGGGAAACTAATTTGGTTTATAATAGGGAATGGAAGAGAGATGTGATTAACTGAGTGAATGACTTGACAAAACACAGGGAGATTTATGTTTGACCATTATAGGTAAAAGGAAGTGCCTTGTACCCAGTAAAATACTGAGGATTGAACCTACAATGTTCAGAAAACTCACTTAGAACTGATTTTTAGTACTTTTATGCACTATGCTGCAAGTTTACATAATATCTAAAATAATATGAACATACACCCAGAACAGAAATAATAGCTTTATTATAAAATTTACCATATCTCATTTTTGCGTGAACAGATTTTCATAAAACTTGGTAAATTGTGATATATTATACCAACAGTGTTGGGTTTGTTTACATTTTGCTGTCTCTTTATTTTTAAAAGTTTTTCTATTTTTCAGGTAAACGACAATAATAACTTCTTGTATATTCTGCTACAATGGGATGTGGAAAAGCTCTAACTAGCAAGAGGAAAGAAATTATCATCTGCTAAAGGCACCTCTCCTGATGTTATTGCCAAGAAAATAAGACATCATATTGACACAAATGAGAAGATTCCTGAAGGACCCTTCACCAAAAAAAAAAAAAAAAAAAAAATCAGATGCATTCAAGAACTCTTATTGCTGGAGATATGAGAAATGTGCTCGATTAAGTAAAAAACAAGTAAATTAATTGTTCCCGCCGCTGAGCTTCCTGAAATACCTGAAACCACAAGAAATGACACCAATCGCTCCATTGCTTCTGTCAAGTGCCCTCTGAAATTGCATCCTCTGACTCAAAGACATAAAATTTTGAGGATGGAATGGCCAAAGAAATACATAAAAATCAACATGAATAATGTTCTTTTCACCGATGAGACACAGACAACTTTTAATGGACCTGACAGTTGGAGTAAGAGCTGGGTACTTTCTGGAACTGAACGTCATCAATGTTTAAGATGTTAACAACAGGGAGGAGGCTGATATCATAGGGGATAAACTAGTAGGTCCTGTCAGAGTACCTGATGGCATGAAAATTACATGTGCATCATATTGTGCCTTGGCTCCGTGGCTGAGCAAAATACTTCTTTCCTTACTGTAAAACTTGATTTTCATGCATGACAATGCACCGTCTCATCATGCTCATATTACCACAGCATTTTGGCCTTTTTGGGGTTAGATGGAGAGAAACCGATGGTATGGCCACTGCGCTCTCCAGATTTAAACCCAATTGAAAACTTTTGGGCCCTTCTCAAAAGGAACATTTACATAAATGGAAGGTAATACACTCCAAAAGCTTGTGCTGTTGCTGCTGCAGCAAGGACAGTTCCACCTTCGGCAATAAAGAAACTGATTCTAGGATTATTGAAGTTATTAAACGTCATGGGATCATGTTGGCAATATTTCTTGCTTAATATTTTTCCCATTTCTATTATCAAATTTCACTCCTTACGTAATATAAAACAGCAAGTATTTGGGTTTTTTTTCTATCAAAAAACTATTAGTCGTTCAGTTGGAACATGTAAAATTTACATAAATTTTAATTTCTCAAAAACTAAAGTGAGTATTCGTTTTAAATTTAACAGACATTAGCATCATAACATTTCTGTGGGCTTTTCATTGAAAACCATAGCCAAATAGTCAAGATATTTTGTGATAAAGCTATTATTTCCACAGAGACACATTAGGGAGCAAAAGAAAATGCTTATGCAAGTTATATTTATCTGAAATGTGTATGAGAAAATGTTTCTAAAAAACTGAATTTAAAATAAATCTTATATAGAATTGAATTGTGTTATCACAAACTTGATTATGTGCGTAATACATAAAAAAATTAATCAGATTTTCAGTGATCTTTACTACTGTACTAAAGCTTATCTTCAATATGATATAATAATATAGATATTGGTAAAAATATTGGGACAAAAATTGTAGTTCAAATGGTGATAATATTATTTAACCAAGTTCTTCTTCAGCTTGGCTAAATTCGCTGTCATCAATAATGGTAGAAAGACGCATTTCCTTGGCATCAACTGCATTAAGAACTTGCATGTTAACCAATCGTTCTTCAATATCTCGAGTGAGTTTGCCTGAACTATAATCTGTCTGTAGTCTCTTTAGTTGTTCTTTCGTCATGCAAATGTTCATCACAACAAGTGTATCTCTGCGATGGGCACTCATCACCAGAGTTCCTCGGTCTTGTTCAAAATATTTTATTAAGTTTGTGTAATGAGGGTTGCCAGCACTGTCAAATAAGACATAAAATTTATTAGCTTTTTCATCAAGTACTTCACCATCACCGCGCCACTCTTCAGCTAATTCAATTTTTTGAGGTACTGACTGGGATTGTTCTAGAGACGAATACATGATCTGTTTTGCAGGAGAGGCAGGTGGAAGCATGCTGCTTCTGCTTGAGGCCACACTGTTTGAATCTCTATGGTAACCTTGAATTAGGGCTGAACTACCAGAGTGCCGACTCCTGACCGAATCTGAGGAAGAAAAGTGAGACTCGTTAATCGAGTTTTTATACTGAACAATATCAGGAACAGTAGAAGATTCATTCTTATAATGTCTTCCATAACGTCTGTTCTGGTAATATTTGCCATTCACTGAAATGCGTTCTGCATGGCGTCGTTTGTGTGCGGACGGGGAACTGGTCACTACATTTGTATATTTTGAAATGTCCGGAGGAGTGACTTGTGAGGTGCGATCACGGCGGACAGAATTGTGTTTTCTGAACTTGGAATCTTTTTTACGTCGAAACAAACTAGGAAAACAAATACACCAACAAGATTTTCTGGGTCTGATCACATCATCATCCTCATCATCATGCGAATAAGCATATTCTTTGATTAGATGTGGGTGGATATGTGGTCCCTCTTCAGGTGACTCCAACAGAGTCATGTTTTCATAAGAACAATGGTGACGCCTCCTACTAGGGGAAAAACTAATTTCAACACTATGTGTTCCTGTACTACTGCTGAGATCCTCTACACTGACACGATCAAGCAACTCCATTTTGGGTACCAGTGCTTTGACTGCTTCAACTTGAATACGAATAGCTACTTGACCTGAAATAGTAAAGAAAAGAAAATACATCTTAAAATAGATTATAGACAATCCATAATTAGTGGTAAGATATGGAACAGGAACCTCATTTAATTAAATGAAACAATAGTAAAATATTTGATGTCACTGAAATGCTGAGAACACTTTGAAATATTTATTTGAATAAAATAGAAAAATACATAATGAACAAATTAGGTCATTCAAAAGTGTGGGATAATGGGTGTCATTGGTCATCCTTGGACTCAAATAATTAAAAATATCTATCCTACTCTTAACTAGAAAAATCTCAGTCACCACAATACCACCTTCACTCCAGGGTTTGTTCAACTTAAGATAAACCTAAATTTGAAAAAGTTTCATTGAATTATTTACAGTAGTTATATTTCATTAGTGAGAGAATGGTGAATAAACAAAAAAAAACAACACAAACTGGTTAGTAAAGCCCTCCCAACCCTTTCTAAATGATAGACTGCCTACTGTTTTTCGGTTTGCCAAAAACAAGCAGGTCAATCTCTAAGTGGGAGTTGAATATAATTGTGAGACAAAAAAGAGGGGGGAAGTTAGGGGGGGCCCTTCCAAGATGAGTGCAAATTGGAGATAAAGGCCTAAAGTCTGGAAGCTTAAAAACTTACCCAACAAGCTGGGGTCTGACAGAACCTGGAACCACATGTGTCATGCTTAGGCAGGGAACACATACTTGACTTTTCTTTTCACACACAAGCTTGCCACTCTTATCCATCGTCATTCAAATTCCAG
This sequence comes from Euprymna scolopes, assembly GCF_053919585.1. Lineage (NCBI taxonomy): Eukaryota > Metazoa > Mollusca > Cephalopoda > Sepiida > Sepiolidae > Euprymna > Euprymna scolopes. Next base: position 94,980,745 of record NC_136485.1, read on the forward strand.
AAAATGTAATCTTTTTCTATCACATCTGATTTTGACCTTCAGTTGGTGCTTGATAAACACGACCAGATCCTGATCAGCAAAGACATGATCAAGATCCTTGTTCCACTCTCATGTGCAACATTCATACCACCATCCGATCTATAGCCAAGATTGCAAGAAACACCATCTCCCTGTCCCACGGTAGGCCTATGTTGTTGATAACGTAGGAAACATTTAGTGGATGAGGGTGCTTGAGATCGATATGACATACCCCAAGTACCGTTAGAGTCCAGAGGCATTCAAAGAAAACATGCTTGGTCGTTTTGTCTTCAAACAAGA
>NC_136485.1:95043293-95248293 GCF_053919585.1 Euprymna scolopes
TACAGGGCATACTGATGAGATTTTCCAGGGAGATGGGAAACTATTCTCCTTAAGACAACGTTTAAACAGTTTTGTAAGTATGGGCGCTAGTTCAGGTTGAAGTTTTTTGAGTTGGAATACCGTCAGGGCTAGTTGCTTTACTGGAATCAAGGTTTTTGATTAGCTTGGCAACATCACGTACAGATATACGTATATCACATAGCGTGTTTTCTGATACAGGAGGAAATATTGGGGGTTGGCGGCCTTGATCGCAAAGGGTAGAATTAGCAGCAAAGTTCTTGTCAAAGAGTTTGGCTTTGTCTGATGCTGACGAGATTACCTCAGGTCCATTGATAATAGTTGGGATGGAGCACACGCTTCTGTTCAGGATTCTGTTTGCTATTTGCCAAAACTGGTGGGAACCAAGCCGCTGCTCAGCTACTTTGGGCTTAACAGATTGAGCATACAACTCTCTTGCATTCTTTATTACTTTCTTACAATGGTTGCTGGCAGTCCTGAAAGCGGCTTTAGTTTTCATACATCTATTACGTTGGAAACAGTGGAAAAAGTGATTTCTGTGCGCAATGGCAGCAGCACATTCTGGAGAGAACCATGGCTGGCTGTTAGGTTTTTGCTGAAACTTTTTCGAGGGTATGAAACGGTCAATACCTACAATTAACCATTCCGTCAGGTCTAATACTATAGAGGACACATCCTTTTTAAACATGGAATGCAGAGGTAGATCAGATATAAATGTACGGAAGCTATCCCAGTCAGCCTTAGTGTATCGATATACTGTACGATGGAGAGGTACGTCTGGGGACTTATTACATTTCATTTTTATCTTAATTGATACAACAAAGTGGTCGGAAGATCCAAGAGGCGACAGAACAGAAACTGAACATCAGAAATGAAATTAATGTTTTTCATGTAATTTATTGATTGAGATTATGTGTTAATTATTACAGGGGGGTGTTTGAATGGTGTGTGAGGTTAACCTGTGTCTACAGTTAAATAATGTTCTTTTAATAAAAGTTTACTTATTAATGGCGCTAAGTTATAGAAACCTGCACGTTGTTTAATTGTGCTTGAAATTCTCTTATTTTTGCTTATTTCTCAGTTTTTCCCCAAAACACAGATAGAAAAATCTTCTAAGAAAATTTCACAACTAATATTAGAAAACACTTGAAAAATTTCACAACTAATATTAGAAAAAAACATTTGAAAATTTTCACAACTAATATTAGAAAACACTTGAAAAATTTTACAACTAATATTAGAAAACACTTGAAAAAGTTGATCTTATTTTCTTTTATAATGTCCTATTAACATCCAAGAAATAAAAACTAAAAAAAATACATTAGTATCTTTCTTTCATCAATTTGTCTTATTCTTATTTTCTTGAGTTCAAATTGCAAAATAAATGTTTTATATATTACAACTAATTGAGAGAATAGAGCAAGAATTACTTCTGATTATGTAATTCTTAAACCTTAAGAAAAAAATCTAAATTTTAATATCTTTAATATAATTATTACCAATCAATAACTCCAATCCTATTCTATTATCTATATACTCCGTTTTGTATATCACTTTCATGATAGTGCTCATGATGAGACAGAGAAATGACTGCTTTAAGTAGTTTTTAACAAGGTGTGAGTAACCAGTGGCAAAAATAAGCTGAAATCAAAATTAATTACCTCCCACCCCAACTCTCGTTTGTGTGTAGAAAGCAGCATAAACTAAAAACAATGTAAAACACATAATAATTTGAAAAATGTTTCTTAACACTTTAGGAAAAAAAAACAAATTTGCAAGTAAGTTAATCAAATTAAATATTTGGTGTGTGTATGTGGGGGGGGGGGGGCTTGGTTATCCTAAATAACTCAAATCAGTTTAAACTAAGAATGTTAAAATTAAGAGAAAGACAAAAAAATATGCATGTGTGTGTGTGGGGGGGGGGGTAAAGACTAGGAGTTATTTAAAACAAGTCATTCAACTTCTCTACCCCCATACTGAATTTGTTTGAAGTCTTAAACTTCACCACAATAAAATTAACAAGAGAAGATGTAGAGAGAAAGAAAACAGAAGAAAAAAGAAAAAAATAAATGCAGCAAAATAGTGACTAATAAATAGAGGAAAGGTTCTAGCAATTTGGCAGAAATCAATGTTTTTATTATTAAAATATTACTAAATAACATAGAACTCACATCCCTGATAAATGTAAGAACTATCACCTTCAACAAATTCGAATTGCAGTCTATGAGAAAAGGAGGTGCACACTTACCTTTATATCTTTCTCGTTGGAGATATCCTAAAAACAAATGAAAAAGTGATTAAAACAAATTCTCTATATAAACATTAATCTATTGCATAGAGGAAAAAAAAAGGTGTCCTTTTGTGCGTAAAACCGTGGCCTTCGTTATAAAGATGGCCGGCCAGCTGAAAAAATGACGTCATCGCCGAGGTCCCAACAAGCAAGATATGTGGAACTCTTAGACTGTCAATAATGAACAGTAATTTTTACAGACAGCGTTACAAAACTTCAAAATTGGATTAAAATAAAGAAATAAAGAAAGAACACGATTTATACTGAAACTCATCTAATATTAATAATAAAAAAATAATTAAAAAAACACACAAGTTATTTGTTTAAGTATATTATAAGCAATTGAATATTTCGTTGTATTATAGATTTTAAAGATTAGAATGCGTTCTTTAATTACTTATAAATTACATTTTAAAAAAGTGAAGGAACACGATTTGATTTGAAATAAACTTGAAGTTTATTTAATATAATTAAATGAAAATTATGCATGTAAGATTATGAATATTTGAAGCAGAACACAAGCAAAACATTTGATGAGTTAAGACAATAAACAAATATTAAAATTAAACTTTTTTTTGAATCAAAATGAATATTTTTTAATCAAAATGAATATTTTTAAATCAAACTGAACCACAATATTTTTTTTCAAAATCAAAAACAATATTTTTAATAAATTCATGAAATATTGCACAGTAAAAAAATTAACCTAAAGAAAAAATCATGTTTCTTATTTAAGATTATTTCACCACATAACAAAAATAACATGCAAAATCATTTTTTTATATCCATATTTTCAGTTTGTTAAAATACGTGGGTTTGTATTACTGTACACATAGATTCGAAAAAGTTGTCAAAAAACAAATATATAACAAATAAATGTTATCAAAGGCAAGATAAGTTACTTTTCTACCAAACTGGATATATTTTTCGTGTTTTTATTCAATGTAACATGTTTATTCAGCTCGAAAAACATAATGTTTACCGATGTATTCGAAAATTCCAGATGGCGTCTGATTCTCTCTTTAACACGGTAAGTTTGGGAAAAGGTGTTATAAATACAAAACCGGATAAAATACTGTTAAAAACTCGCTCAATATATGTTACCGTGACATAGGTTGACATATATTCGGCGGGTTTTTAATAGTATGTTGTATAGTTTTTTATTTATAACACCTTATCCCAAACTTACCGTGTTAAAGAGAGAATCAGACGCCATCTTGAATTTTCGAATACATCGGTAAACACTGTTTTTCGAGCTGAATAAACATGTTACATTGAATAAAAACACGAAAAATATTTGGTAGAAAAGTAACTTATCTTGCCTTTGATAACATTTATTTGTTATATATTTGTTTTTGACAACTTTTTCGAATCTATGTGTACAGTAATACAAACCCAATTACGTTAATGAAATGAATTGTACTTATTTACTATGCCTCCCCACGGGACAGAGTTAGACACCAGGGTCGTTTTTTAACGTGGAGAAAAGGTACAAAAATAAAAATTGTCTCAGTCGTGAAGGATTTCTCCTCCACCGAAAGAGAACAAGAAATAGAATGCAGCATCTGGAGAACAGATACTACACTTTGATCTGGTCCCGAAGCCCAAGACTGTTTAAGACCACGAGTGAACGCGCGTTTTTTTTTTTTTTAGTTTAGTTTCATATATATATATATATATATATATATATATATATATATATATATATATATATATATATATATATATATATAAAATAAGTATTTTTAAATTTTATCTTTCTAGCTTTAAAAAAAAGTTTAAAAATTTTATCAGCCGGCATAATTTATTTTTAAATATTGAAACATTTCAGGAAAATTAATTTTTGTTAGATTTTTAAACGTGTGTCAACAGCTTAAAAAAATCGTGTTTTAAAGAGTCGATGTTGTCTCGCATTTTCATTAGTTTTGTATGCTGTAAAAAATTTTTTTTTAATATTAGCAATTTATTTGAAACTTCTTTTGAATGGTAGAACATTTAGGATGATAATATTGAATTAAATTATAGTTACATCGTGTTAAATACAGGGGGGGGGGAGCACGTTAAAACTTACTTTGCTGAATGGAGATGGTGTAAAATCTTTTTTTTTTTTTTTTACTGCATTATAATTCTTTATCTTTCGGAAATGAAAATACTGTCACTTTTTGGTCCTTTACGATAATTTCCTCAGCAAGTTGGAACGATGCACCGTGAAGGCATTTTAATAAAAAAAGAAATATTACACTGACTTCAAGACGTTACGAATGCCTACCGGTGACTACCGGTGTCACCGGTATGGACTATCCGTGATGACGTCAGCAGATTAAATTATTTTTGCTCACCGGCCATCTTGTCTTTTAAGACGGTCTTGGTAAAACCCCCTATCTACCAAAAAATTATTTTACATATTCAGATTCAGTATGACCTTGAGACATTGTTATGGTTAAAAAAATACTATACTATTCATTTGTATGAGGTCACTAGGGATTAAATTAGTGCAGATAGTGTAGGTGGGGTTAAAAAATTAACATGTTCTTTTTGATTCAAGAAAAAATGACTTTTTATTGTAAATTATTTGGAAAAAAAAACAAACCCCAAAAAAACAAAAAGACAAACAAAAAAATTCTGAACTAGTGGCACTTGTTTGCACTGTCCAACGTATCTGTACAACCCTTGGCTGATATAGGCAGCCATTGGATACAACTAGTTTTTGATGGTAACTGTATCTGCTGTGTACCCTACAAATAGCAGTAGTTTTTCAGAACCATAGTAACTGTAGTCTCCTCTTCTTAGGTGTAGATAACTATTCAACGTTAGTTGAAAATTGAAGACTTATTGAGCTAAAAAAAACAAAAACAAAAAAACACTTAATAGGTTTATTAAAATAAAGATGGAAGTTTAAAAAATGCCCATATGCGAGTCAAGTGTCGCTTCTCTTTGAAAACACTTAGTGCTTATTCTAAGTGAGAATATAATTATCTTCAATTACTAAGATAGGAGGATGTGGCAGTAAAAAAACTCCTTAATTGATCTACTCTGGTCTCCCTGCTGTTCCCTACTCTACAGTAAAAACTGCCAAGCTTTTAATCTTGACTTTATAAAAAAATGTGCTTTGCCATCGTCATCAAATTTGGTTACTAATTTACCCTCCATCCATTAAATAATTTTACATTTCGCAAAACATCAGCTATGCTGAGGAGTCACTAACAGTGAAACACCCATCAGTAAATAATTTTAAAAATAAAAATATAGATGCCCCAAACCTAACATAGGGGACAAAACACAATAGAAGGGATGTAATTCTCTAATAGCATTTAGGTTAAATGCTTCACTGTAGATAATTGAACCTGTTCAAATTGCTTATCAAAACCAATAACAAACAAATTGTGTGTGTGTATATGTATATATATATATACTAGCAAGGAGATCAGACTTTGCCCGAAATTGTTTCAGATGCCCATATTTTTATTTTATTTATTTGCAGACTGTTATCCTCATCTTCATAGCTGTTGTTTCGCCACATTTCGGCAAACTCATTCTCTGGCCTTCTTCAGGTGATTAACTGCGACAGGATATTAATGCTGAGTCTCGTAACTGTATCCCCAGTAATTACTGCCTTCCATAGGTGTTGTAATCTCACAACGTTTTGGCCAACTAATCCTCTGGCCTGCTTTAAGTAGGATTGAAACTGCTATCTTCCGTAAAGACTCAATGCCTCTTTGTGGAAAGTAAATGCTCAGTGTAAACTATTCAAATTTAGACACCTGAAGGAAAACATGTTTAAATGTTTACTATTTGAACAAGGTTTGACATCAAATAAGGATAAAGTAATTCGGCCAATTATATTGACAATGTTAGAACAAGATGCCGAGATAACAGTGCAAAAAGTATCATAGAAATGCAAGAAATTAGTCAATACCAGATGTGATAATATATGTATTTAAGACAAAAATGTTGCCGAATTAATAAAGTAAAGCATAACTATAAAGAAAATAAAATGCAAACATGATGAAACAATGAAAAAATATAAAAAAAAGTTACAAAACGTCTTCGTGTCAATAAAACGCACGAAAGTCATATTTTTCTTTCCTCAACTCGCAACAAATCCTCGTTCTCAGTCTAAGCTGTCCAACAAGAAAACACTCAATCCTCATGCTTTACTATTCGTCCCATTTAACAATTACCAATTATGTACATATGCAAATTAATGATATACATTCACCAATGAGCGACCTACAAAATTATGCTCATCTTTTCTTTTCTACATTTTCTGTCATCGTTTTACAGGCTAAGCAAACACCAGGTGATGTGCAAGAGTGATGATTTCTTTTACACCCGCTCCTGATATCACTATCACAAATAGCTGCGAGATGGTGATCACCGTCACCATCGACCAACATAGTCTGAGGATTTATTAATTTTTCTATTCGTCAACTGCCAAATCTTGAGGTGCACCAAGCATTTGGTGGTTTTACCCAAACACGATCTCCCACTTTTACGGGGTGTCAACAACCCTAATCACTGATGGTGAAACATTTATCCCTTTTATATGCTATTTGTAGTGGTAAATCCCCTTGGCTGGCGCAGTTGATGGTGTTGTATCATCCTTGGTGTTAGTTCACTAAGTACATTCCATAACATTGAATGAATACATGTTACTGATAGCTGGATGCCATATTGAATATGTTGTTGCAAAGAAAAAGAGTACACGAAACCTCAACTCATTGCAGCAGTGTCGTCCGTCGGCACTTTCCGTAGACTCATTTTCACATCTGTCCTCGTGAGATCCAGTGGCCTGTTTTTATAAAAGACAGAGTTCTCCAAATTTGCATATGTGTGCGAGAGCACATGAGATTCTGCGAGACTGCATTGTTATATAAGGCCGCAGGCGCCATCTTTGCCCCTTTTCAGATCATCATGACGCTGCATCGGCAAAGCGCACACCGAGGCCGTTTAAGAGGTAAGCCTGCGTTCCCACAATTTTCGCCACAGAATATCCACTTGAGACAAGGGGCATAACTAAATATATAAAGAAGTTTGATAACTTTAACATTGCTGGTGTCTTCTGGTGTCAAGTGTAAGTCAAAGTTCCAACAAAAAAAACAAACAAAAACAAATGGCTTATTAACACAACAAATCTTAGAATTTCAGTAGAGGCTCCCATCTTTGTCAAACAGTTTGCGAACTGTCCTTGTCCCCAGATCCATTCAATTTGGATTTCTTCATTTACCAATATTTCCCTTACTCTGTCCAGATCAACTATTCATTTTACCATAAACAAAGATGATAAATCCATCCTGTGAGGGATCATCCTCCAAGCTGGCATAGGTAGCATCCAAATAGCAAACCACACTCAAATCTGAAGAATTTCCCAGCTGTAGAAATGAGATGGAATCTGTCTTTGATTTTAGCTTTAATAGGTTTAATAGTGATTTGTTGGCTTCAAAAGGTAACTTCACTTCAGATTTTTCGGTATTACTCATCCTACACTCATCAAATGATATATCAGGTTGAGTCTGGGTAAATACCCACATTATTTGACCTGTTTCCTTTAGGATCTTCCTTTCTTTATGTCTATTGGAGAAATAAATGAAACATAATTGTTGCAATATTTTGGGATTAATGGGGTATGATCCCACACAGTCGGATTAATCTGTTTATAAACGATGCTGCTAAGAACTGATGAATCAAATTAATTCACGTTCTGCTACCAACCAATCAGAAACCAGAATTGCTTCATAAATATTAAACCTTTTCTGGAGCAATTTCACATGTTCTTTTCCCGGGTTTCGACACCGTAAGAATATTTTGTTCTATGGAACTGTCTACTACAAACAAGTCACCTCCCAGGACTTGTGTGTAACAGCAAACCATCTGAAGCTCAAAATGGCTTACACTTCTAGAGGTTATGGCCCCAGCGTGCGTCTTTATTTCTATGGATCCGAATCAAAATTTGAATTGTGGCAAGTTAAATTTCTGGGATATCTACGAATCCAAAAGCTACACAAAGTACTACAAACACAACCTGAATACAGAAACGACCCCGACTTCATTGAAAAGGACGCAACTGTCTTTGCGGAATTAATACAGTGTTTAGATGACCGAAGTCTATCACTGGTAATGAGAGAAGCCCTGGACGACGGCTGCAAAGCATTAAACATATTGAGAGAGCATTATTTATCGAAAGGAAAACCCAAAAGAAATAGAAGACGACCCGATTTTTTTGTGGTCGACAATATAAAGGATTATCAAATCGACTATTGCTATTCAATGGAAAATGCGCCAAAAAGCTCCAACGAAGCAATTAATTCAGAACATTGTGATGAATGGAAAATTGCTATGAAAAAAGAAATAGATGTCTTAACCGAAAATGATACCTATACGGTAGTGCCTCTCCCAAGAGATAAACATGTTATTTCTACTAGATGGGTCTTTACAAAAAAGAGTGTAGCATCAGGCGTAGAACAGTACAAAGCAAGATTTGTTGCTAAAGGGTGCTCTCAGATTCACGGTAAAGAATACTTTTCTATGTTTTCACCGACCACAAACCTAACAACAATCAGAATTTTACTGCAAGCCGCATCACAATATGACTTAAACATCCATCAAATGGACGTAAAAAATGCTTATTTGAATGCCCCAATAGACTGTGAAATTTATATTACCCCTCCAGAGGGATTTATAATGAAAAATAAAAATAGTGTGTGGCGACTTAACAAGTCATTATATGGTCTAAAGCAGAGTGCTCAGTGTTGGAACACAGTATTCCATGATTATATTATTAAACAACAATTTAGACAATGCGCTGTAGACCCCTGTTTATATACCCAACACAAAGACGATAAACTACTGATTTTGGTTTTGTGGGTCGATGATATTTTAATCGCATCAAATTGTGACATAATGTTAACTGATGTTAAGAACAAATTAAGTAAAAGATTCAAAATGACCGATCTTGGCAAAATATCCTGGTTTCTGGGGATAGAATTTACTCAAAGCAAAGGACTTGTTACGATGACTCAATCGAGATACATCGACAAAATACTATTAAAATTTGGAATGGGAGAGTACAAGAAACGCTCTACACCGGTCGAAAATGATATTAATAAAAATATACACACAGAATCTGAAATAATAAATGACACAATATCGCGAAATTATAGGTAGTCATATATATTTAATGACTGCAACCAGGCCCGACATATGCTATACAGTAACGAAACTGTCACAAAAATTATCACGACCGACAATGAAGGATTTAAACAGAGCTAAACAAGTCCTACGTTATTTAAAAGGAACTAAAGAACAGAAGTTAGTATTTAGAAAATCAAGAAATCCCCTAAAATTAGAAGGTTTTTCAGATTCAGACTGGGCAAACGACGAAGATCGCAAGAGTGTATCTGGATATCGTTTCAGACTCTCAGAAAATGGGCCTATTATTTCATGGAAATCTAAAAAGCAACAGATTGTATCTCTCTACGTTTGAAGCAGAATTTATCGCGATCACACACACGACCCAGGAAGCACTCTACCTTAAAAATATCCTGAAAACTATTTTAAAGCGAGAATTGATTACAAGCCCCGTAGTAATTAATTGTGATAATCAAGCCAGTATAGTCTTAGCACAGAACACTATAATCAACCAAAGATCTAAGCATATAGATATAAAATACCATTTCATAAAAAACGAGATAAAAAAGGAATCCATTATTTTGAATCAGAACAAAATATCACTGATGTATTTACGAAACCGGCGACAAGGATAAAGCTACAACGTTTTTTCTCAAAACTTGTTGGTGAATTCGACTGAATAATTTTTTTTTTCTTTCACTGCCCTGTATGTATATAGATTTCTATATATTAAAAATACAGACCAGCGAAGTTCCACTTATGAAAAGGCTCTTACTTTTTTGCACGAATATCAGCGGAAAACCCTAGGGGTAATGCTCAGAGTATATAGGTTTCCATATATCAAAAAAAAAAAAAAAAAAAAAAAAGTCCTGGACAAGACGTTAAACTGTATCCATTTTATTTGTATCAACACTTTAACCTACTAATGCGTAACTAATACTTTTGCTTAAAAAAAAAAAAAAATCTTTGTAATTTTCCTTTTTGACATTTGAACACAATTAAAAATGGCGTTTTTTTAAATGCTAAAATTCTAAAATCCAAATGATTTCTAATTTTTGTTATGTCTAAGTGAATATAAAAATATATATTTATTTTTGAGCAGAACAAACACAAGGGACTTCCCCATTATAAAAAAATAGGGAGGATGTTGCAATATTTTGGGATTAATGGGGTATGATCCCACACAGTCGGACGATTCTATTTATAAACGATGCTGCTAAGAACTGACGAATCAAATTAATTCACGTTCTGCTACCAACCAATCAGAAACCAGAATTGCTTCATAAATATTAAACCTTTTCTGGAGCAATTTCATATGTTCTTTTCCCGGGTTTCGACACAGTAAGAATATTTTGTTCTGTGGAACTGTCTACTACAAACAAGTCACCTCCCAGGACTTGTGTGTAACAGCGAACCATCTGAAACTCTTCTGAAACTCAAAATGGCTTACACTTCTAGAATAATTGTTACAAATCTACATCTGCATAACATCTTATATTAAATCGCTCTCCAAATTTTTTCACTTGTTTCAGCCTCCATAAACTTTTTTCTCACAGAAAGTAAAGCATTTAAATTGATTCTAACCATATCACTGGTTGTTGCCGTATCTAATGCGGGTAGCTGGTTTATTAAAACTGATGGCGTATTAATATTGGAGCCAAAAACAAGCTCATTTGGGCTATGTCTAGAATAATTCTGAAAAGCATTTTTAGCACTTACAGCCCAAGCCAAAGCTATTTCTGGTTCACATTTCTCATCTTCCAATATTTTTTCCATTGCTTCAGCCAAGATTAAATTATGATGTTCCACAGTGCCATTACTGAATGGACTTTCAGCAGCTGTAGTTTTGATATTCATTTTTTCGTTCATCTCCCAATAGCCATCATTATTAAATTCTCCGCCATTATCACTCAAAAAGCATTTAGGAACTCCAAAATATGCTACCCATATTGAAAATATGTTGCAAATAATTTTCTCACTCTTCTGGCTTTTAATCAGTCTGGCAGCATAGTAACTAGTGGATGTGTTAATTAAGTGTAAAATCTAGCATTGGTTTTGTCTGAATTCTTTTAAGTCCATACATCCAGTGTCATTAAAGCGGTTTCCAAGAGCCAATCCCACCAACGGACTGTTATAGCAGTCAAAAGCTAAAGGGGAAATAACTCTAATAAAGGAAGTAAGAGTTATTACCCTTATATAGATAAAAAGAAAAAGACTAGATTTCCATGCATACCATGGTGTAAATATAATTTTTTTCGCCTGTAATAAATAGTATTTAACCTAAAATGAACTTTTTTACTTTTCATTCAAATATTCCACGATTCTGACAACCCAATTATCCGGACACAACAAAATTGGGGACAAAGATGAGATTGGATTAAATACAAACCTTAAAAACAGAATTTGCACATGGTGATAATTTAAAAAAAAAAAAAAAAAAGAAAAAGACAGAATTATTTTAGTCATGAATCCAAATCATTGGAAAAAATATTGCAAAACCAGCAAGAGGAATTTTTAAAAAAATCAAAATAATTTAATTGAAAATTTAACAGCTCAATTTCACAAACAATTGATGGACACACCGAAATCAATTTCTCTGGACACTATGGCAAACACAATAATTTTTCATTCAATCCGGATTTAAAACTGACCTTTACTGCTTGATATGGGTGATGGAAGGATACATTTCAACGAGTTTGCATCTATGGACGAAGCATGGAAAGGGCATTTATTGCTTGGGACAGCAAAACATGAAAGATATTCAAATTACATCCTTCCGAAAAAAACATGAAATTTCACATTTGATGAAACGATAGCACAGTTATCGGACATTTTAGGTGTGTCAGCATCTTTGTTTAATATGCGTTACAATTGTTTGAAATTAAAGAAAAATGCTGCAGACGATTTTGTGCTAGAATTGTTAATCTGCAATGGGAAAATTTTCAGCTGAAATCACTGACAGAGGATTAATTCAAATGCCTCATTTTCATCGCAGGGTTACAATCTCCAGAAGAGGCAGACATTTTCCCATGTCTACTGTCTATGGTTGAAAAAGACAAAGAAATAACGGTACAGATTTAGACCACAGAATGTCAATGACTAATCAATCTAAAACAAGACACACCAATGATGCAACAACAAAGCCTATCAGTTTGTAACAACATCAAATCGGTTGAGAAATCCTCGACTGGGAATAGGAAGAAGCTGCCAATGCCCTATTGATCATGTGGAGAGATGCACTATGCTCATTTCTGTCCATTCAAAAGACACACATGCCAACTCTGTTCACGGCGTGGGTACCAGGACGGATTTTGTGGTAAAAATAACTGTAACACTTCCAGGTTGAGTACTGCACAGCCAGGAAGTAAAAAAAAAAAATCACAGAAAAACGCCAGGACGTTTCCAGAAAGTCACATTGAATTCAATTTTTGCCACTTTCAACATAGAAAATATATACTAGTTGAGATAAATAACAAGCATGTGAACTGCTTTGGATATTCATTCCTTTAATGTCACATCCAACATGGGAATTGTTGGGAAAACCAACTCTCAAGAAGACAACTCCTATTGCTTGTGGTGCATCGGGAAACAAGATGCAACTAACTGGTGAGTTGACAGGGAATGTCTCTTTTAAAGAAAAAAAAATTTCAGGTGGGTGCTATGTCTCTGATACATAAACTCTGAATCTTCTTGGTTTGGATTTTATTGAAGAACTTGATCTTTTTAATGTCCCCCTAAAGTCAATTTTCAATTCTTTTAATATTAATGCTGCAGCAGAGGCTGAAACACATTTTAAGAACATACTTAAAGCAAAGTTTAGCAATGTTTTTCAAGAGGGACTTGGACATTGTTCTAAAGTTAAAGCGACTTTAAAACCAGTCTTCAGACCAAAGCGTCCGGTACCATACGCAACTTTAGACACAGTAGAAAAAGAATTGGATCGGCTACAACAAGAAGGAGAAATCCAACCTACAAATTACTCATCCTGGGCAGCACCTGTTATCATTGTGAAGAAGGCTAATGGCAAAGTATGTCTATGTGCGGACTTCAGCATAGGACTACATGACAGACTGAAGACACATAAGTATCCACAACCCATACAAGAGGATCTGTTCTCAAAACTCAATAGTGGAAGATGTTTTGCAAAACTGGACCTTGCAAATGCATATCTACAAATGGAGGTGGATGAAGATTCCAATAATCTTCTCACTATCAACATCCACACGGGATATTTCAATTTAACTGCCTTTCATTTGGGGTCAAGTCAGCTCTGGCAATATTCCATCAAATTATGAATAAAATGCTCACAGGATTGCCAGGAGTTTCCGCCTACACTGATGATATTATCGTTACAGGCACATCTCAAGAGGAACTTTTACATCGTCTGACTGCCGTGCTGGATTGAATTCAACAATATGAATTTCACTTAAGACCAGGCAAATGCAAATACTTCCAAACTATAGCTGTGGAACCTGAAGTTGTCTTTGCGCTTGTTTCCAGTGAGATCGCTACCTATCACTTCAGAGATGATCCAGGAGACTACAGCCGCAGATTCATTATTACAGAAAGTTCAACATTTTTATCTCACAAGCTGGCCAAAAACATGCACTGACCAGCAACTTCAACCATTTTTTCAAAGAAGATCTTTATCCAAGATCAATGGTACACTTCTTTTTGGGGAAGGTGTGGTTATCCCATTCAAACTCGAGAACAGAATTCTCAAACAATTCCACTATGGACATCAAGGAATTAATCAGATGAAAGCATTGGCACATGGCTATGTGTATTTGCCAAACATGGACAGGCAATTAGTGGAACTGGTAAAAAGTTGTGCCAAATGTCAAATGGTTGCAAAATCTCCTCGAAATTGCATGCATGGCCTAGCCCAAAAATGCTTTGGTCATGACTACACATGTTGCAGGACCAATTGATAAACAACATTACTTTATATTGGTTGATTTTTTTTTTTTACATGGTAGTCACCACTTATCAAGGCCCATAGGCCACTCAGGGATAAGGGTTATTGCATGTACATTAATCAATGGGATAATATCGTAGTAATCGTTAGTAATGGGGATTTGATAAATTGGATTACTTAAGCGTGGGGGGGCGGTTTATCAGGAATTTGTTTATGTTGGACTTGAAGACATACAAGTTGTAGTCAGGTGGGAAACAAGCAAATGGAAGAGAGTTCTACAGACATGCACTTCTAAGAAGCGTTGTTCATTGAATCTACGTTTTGATTTAGGCACAAAAGAGTAGGGAAAATTATAGACAGTGGTTTCAGCTAGATGAGGTTTTTCCGTGAAAGATTGGCAAGGGAGGGCCAGAGATTGGAGCTCAGATAAGCACTTGTCATGGAAATAATAATAAAACAAAGACAAGCTCACAACATCTCTTCTGTGGGAGAGAGGTTGCAGGGAAGAGAAAAGGGCATACTCCACTAAGTCTATTTTGTACTCTGTAAAGGCAGGATAAGCTGTTTTTAGTAGTTCCT
Organism: Euprymna scolopes; assembly: GCF_053919585.1. NCBI lineage: Eukaryota > Metazoa > Mollusca > Cephalopoda > Sepiida > Sepiolidae > Euprymna > Euprymna scolopes. The sequence continues at coordinate 95,058,227 of NC_136485.1, forward strand.
GCCCAGATGTGGCAGCAGTACTCCATCCTTGGACATATTTGGCTTTCATATAGATAGAGAATTGCATCAGCAGTGAGATATCTACTGGAACAGTAGAAAGATCCCCCCCATTTTTCCACAGACCTTGGCAACAGATTTGATGTACGTGTTCCATTTCAGATCAGGAGTAAAGGTCAATCCCAGAAGCTTGTCAAAACATGGAGCCTCCCCAAGATGAGAGCCATTCATTTCAATTGATGCCAGATGGGGATCAGAGCGTTGATGATGTAAAGATAGAAGCTTGGTTTTTATATGCATTAAAAGTAACCAGCCACCTCTTACCCCATTGTATCATGCGCTCAAGATCAGAGGAGAGAGAATCAGAGAGAACTTTGTCATTTACAATCTTTGATGTGTTGCCATAGATGATAGTGTCACCAGCATAGATGTCAACGAATGATTTAAGTATGTGTTTTGGGAAATCATTGATGTAGATCAGGAAGGGAGTTGGGCCCAGGATGGACCCCTGAGGGACTCCAGCATTAATACTGTAAACTTTCATTTCTGCCCATCAACCACTACTCTTATGAGTTTATCAGAGAGAAATGATTTAATGATTGAGAAAATATTTCCAGTTATACCGTAGCTGGAAATCTTGTGAAGTAGGCCTTTATGCCACACCTTATTGAAGGCCTTTAATATGTCAAGAGCAATTGCCCTACAAAGGAAGCCTTTGTAGAGAGATTTACTAATCTTATGAGATATAACCGTTAGCACATCTGCTGTAGAGCTAGCAGAACGGAAACCATATTGCATGTCACTAAGGTTATTTCTGCTGAGGTGGTTGACTACTACTTTAGTTTATATGGATTCCAGCAACTTACTCATAACGCATAGGAGACTTGGTTTGTACTGAGAGGGAGATGACCTATCACCTGAATTCTTAAATACAGGGTATACTGATGAGGTTTTCCAGGGTGTTGAGAAGCACTTCTCCTTAAGACAACGCTTAAAAAGTTTTGTAAGTATGGGGGGAAAATTCTGGTCGAAGCTTTTTCAACACTATAATTGAAATGCCGTCAGGGCCAGTTGCTTAACTGAAATCAAGGTTCTTGATTAGCTTGGCAACATCATGCACAGATATTTGTATGTTGCATAGCGTGTTGTCTGTTATAGGAGGCAATACCCCCGTAGTTGATGCTTACAGTTAATGACCAGAAGTCTTCCATACTACATCGAATGAAATTGTAAAGAAACTACAGGAAATTTTCAGCAGATTGGGCGTTCCTGAAATCTTAGTTTCGTAAATCGTAATCTTAGTTCCTGAAATCTTAGTACTGCATTTACCTCAGCAGAATTTTCTGACTTCTATAAATAAAGCAGTATTCAGCATCGCAGATCTCAACCTTTCCATCCACAATCAAATGGCCAAGATGAATACTTTGTCGACACATTTAAGAGAGCACTCTTGAAGTTAAAAGGGGAAAGAACTACTCAAGAGATCATAGAAATATTTCTAATGGAAAATTTCCTGCTGAAACATTGATGAACAGAAAAATATGTTTACCAATGGATGCTATACGTCCATCATCAAATAATCTTCCCAAGAGAAAAAAGGTGATGCAAAATTCAATTGCCATCATGGAGCAAGGTTACATAAATTCCTACCAGGACAACCTGTATTGGCAAAAGACTACCGCAATAGACACAATGTCACATAGTACGTCATTCTAGCAATGTAATTTATGATGTGGATGTACAATCTTCTATTTGGGTCACACTCTTATCTGCCAAAGAGACAATCAAATAACAAGTATTAAATAAAACAAGTCTGAGAAGAAATGTCCAGTCCGAAGGACACAATGGAAGTGCAAACCATCTTCAACTCTACAAATAGACCCACATCAAACATCCTACAAGCACCATATTTCAAAGGGGAGGTGTTATAGCGATCAAAAGCTAAAGGGGAAATAATTCTAATAAAAGAAGTAAGAATTATTGCCCTTATAATAGATAAAAAAAAAAGACTAGAGAGTTCTGGGAGAATGGACAAGATGGTGGCTGTAAATATAATTGTGTTTTTACTGTAATAAATAGTATTTAACCTAAAATGAGCTTGTTTACTGGACAAAGAGGAGTTAAGCCTTAAACAAACTGAACATGAATCACAGATATCCTTAATAAGAGCCAGAAACTTCTTATCCTTAGTGGCTCTGATGATATCAATTTCTCTTTTGATGCATGAGAAAACTGTTTATGTAATTTCTCAGCCTTCATTCTTTCAGCTGTCAGTTTTAAAATCTAGTACCCATGCCAGCAGTTTTCATTGATTTATGACTTAGTAACAAGGATAAATCATTTGTGACAATATCAGTCTCTATGTATGATCTGAAACCTTTTACATATATCCTATAGTTACCAGCACTTTAATTGCTTTTACCTTCCCTCCATCACCAAAGCAAAATGTCCTGTTGGATTTAAAAGTCTCAGTCATCAACCCAAGTTCTTCAGTAATAGTTCTAGAACAGGAAGAACCCAACACTGCCATACTCAGTATCTCTTTTACAAGATTGGACATTTTTATATTGGAATCATTTATCAATGTTTGATAACAGACCTCAGAATTAATTAATGAGAGGTGTACAGTGTCGGTATTTTTAGGACTAAAACCAGTACAGTCTCTGGCAAAATGCCTAATAGAACCACACTTAAAACAACCCATTGTCCTACCTTGTCTGTCCGTTGGATTTGTTTTCATTTTCCTCCGATACATTCGCTGTATTTAAAGCAAAAAATGGTTGGACTCCTTCCGGCAGAGAAATTCCATATTTACGTAATTTCTGGTACAAGAATTCATAACGCATGAAAAAGTCATTTATGTTTATTCCAGCAGCTCTTTTGTAAGAGTAAAATTCCTTGAATGACATGTATGCCATCGTGTTTTCGTCCATTAAATATATCTCGTCCAACTTGTCTATAATTATTTTTAATCTATCAGTTCAGCCAATATCTGTGATGTCTAAGTGTTGAATGCATTCTCGTATGTTTTGTGGTAAATCCGTGAAGATAAACCATACACTTGTCTTGCTTCCATTTGATGTACATTTCTTCATTCTGCAAAATGTGCGGCTGTTTCATAAATGACGCCATCTTCCTTTCAATTGTGTTTCAACATAAGTTGAACAGATATAATATCTATCACATGAAAAAACTTCGCTCTGCTACCAATGTTAGTTCACTTAGTACATCCTACGACGTTGAATGAACATGTGTTACTAACAGTCGGATGCCATATTGAATATCTACTCAAGACATATATATATATATATATATATATATATAAATATATAGAAGAAAGCCACCAAGTTTGATAGCTCTAGTCTAACTTTAACACTTGGGTATCACATTATACCAGTACACAGCTTCTAGAATCGAACATTGTGTCCTGGCTGCAATTCTGCTCTGTTATGCCATTATCTTCAAAAAAATATGTTGATTGGTAATGCATTCTACACCCCCCCCCCATTCAGTTGTGAATTTCTGAAATTCTTGGCATCGAAATGTAGAGGTATTATCAGTCAAGATTTCAAGCAGGGGACCACATTCAAAAAAGATGGATCTTATTTGTCACACAACGCTCAATGTATCCCACCGTGTTAACAGACGTCATACAGTCTGTTAAAGTCAAGAAATGTTTGCCATCATAATCCATACCTATTCAACACCAGTTTTCCTCCATCTCAGACTTCCCTTTTTGCCATCGGGATAGTGCTGGATCAATTTGCTGACATTCTTCGCACAAGTGTATTGCTGCCTTAATCAATGCCTTCGTAGTTGCAGGACACACTCTTTGGACAAAATATGTGGTTTGACAAATTCCAAAACGTCTTCTGATGTATTTCACAGATCCGGTGTTAATTGATCCATCAAGCCTGCACATGTCAGTTTCGGAAGATTAGATCCCTGCCTCATTATATCACTCCATCTCTTTAGCACTCGAATCAGCTTATCAGCCAAATTCAGCTCTGATGGAACTAAGGTAATGTCAACCTGCAAACTGTATTTGTCAATGTGACACTTTATTATCACTGGTCTCCTTCATATCAACATTTCACTTGTGGCTTTAGCCCTAACTTGTGCCTTTACAGTTAAAATGTCAGTCAACCAGTGGTAAACACACAATGAGTCAGTGTGGAGGTGTACGACCTGGGCCTTTCAGTGTGGCATCAAGTTCCGCTAAATTGACATGCTGGGCATCATTTTTCAGATGAAGCCAGCACATATCTTCTACAACATTATCCAATCGTTCCAACACTACACCTGTAGCCAAAGAACTTGCGTCAACTCATGTATTCAGTTTGTGTCCAGATACATGCCACTCTCCTCGGGCAGGGTCATTTCTACATACTTTAGTCAACATTTCAGCCATCATTTGCTGGAGAGAATTGTCATCGACTATGTGACCGCAGTTGTTAGTCTTTTTAGTACTCCTGTTGCCATTCGGAGCCACCCACAGACAGGTAAATGTCCTACTAATTTACCATAAACAGAAAACGTGATGCACTGCATTAACACACTAGGTAACTCTGGAATCAAGCTTTTTCGCTTCAATTGTAAAGTATTACATTCCTCCCGGACCTCAAGGCCCATCCTTTAAGCGCTTAGGGTCCTTGCTTATTAAACCGAAAGATTCCAGTTTCATTTGAATCACATCTGCAGACATTATGTCTTAAGTCAGTGCTACATTACTCCCTTTCTGATGCCAGTCTCATAGTTTAGCAATGCACACACCTGCATTCCCGGTAAAGGCATCAACATGCTCATCCAATTTTTGATAATCCATCACGGGTCGAATTTTGGTTTTAGTCCGTTGCTCAATAACATGAGCAGAATTAATCCTTTGGGTGGGCCTAAACGTGCTTGTGGATATGGTATTAACAAACCGTTATCAATCCATGTCTGAAGTTGTTCTTCATATGCAGCCCGATTCTTGGAATGATATTGTATAACTGATCTGGTGATTCAATCATGATCCATTTCCAACTCGTAGTCCAGGCCCTTGCTTTGTCATCAAACGTAGCAGAGAAGTCCTTTTCCTCAATAGAAATAGCTGCACAAACTTCTTTCCCTCTACTAAGTGTTATACCTCCGGCTGCTGTAATCATGACATGTATAGCTCTTATTGCATCAATTCCAAGTAATAAGTCGTATCCAAAGGGTTTTTCCTGCATCACCAAGATGTTAACTTCAGCTGTGTCACCTTTCTCAGTGCAGATAATGACAGTCCCTATACCACAACATGCTTGGGATAAGCCATTAATGGTCATGATCGCAAGTTGTTGCTTCCTCCATGTTCGACAGCGATTTGTGCTAACTATAGACAGGGAACATCCCATGTCTACAAGTGCTGAACATTGCATATCATTAATTTTGATGCTGACAACAGGCAATGCTGCGTACATTGTTTGGCAAGGGGTAAAGGTGGTGACAGTACCTTGTCCCCGATTTCATTTCCCGAACAGTTGCAGGATATGTGACCCAACTCATTGCAGCGATAACATTGTAAGGTTTTGTGTGTTGATAAACATTCATTGTGCAACTTTGACTCTGGCACTCCTTAGCAAAATGGTTAGGACCCCCACATTTATAGCAGACAGGGCTCTCACACTTAGCGTTAGCTGGGAGAGAATCCACATTGTCTCCATAAGGTTTAGAGTCTGCACGACTAGTGCCGGCTTCTTCTGTGATTGGTTCTGGTTCCCTAAGGATGTTTCACATTCGAGCCAATAACTCATCTGTTATTAATCTGTCGATATGTGACGATGCTCGCAAAAGTTTGACATCTCAGGTAAGCCCATCAAAAAGGTACAGCTTAACATTTTTTCATTGACACCACCAAACGATGCTGATAATTTCCATAAATCAGCTAAGTCAACATCCACCGTTTCATTAGGATGTAGTCGCCGGGTTATGAACTGTTGCCATGCAACAAAAAGATTTGTACCAAATGTTGTATACAAGCTCTGCTTAATTTCTTCCCAGTCAGAGTTGCTGGTACACTGCATAGGCCCCTATAATTAACCTCAACGCAATGACTGTTGCTGGATCTTTTATTTTGCACAATTTGCAAATATGCTCAGCCTTCTCAACCCATATGTCAACAGACGACTCAGCAGTAGATCCAGAAAATTCCGACATTTTAATACCGGATAATGTCGAATCTGTCCATTTTTTTTGTTTTTAGTCACCACTTATCAAAGTTACTTGAAAATAAAAAAAACAATGCCAAGAAAGATTATAAAATGAAAAGGGGGGATGTTAAAACGTCATCTTGTTGATACAACGCAGGAAAGTCCTTTTTTCCTTTCTTTCCTCAACTTGCAACAACTCCTTGTGTATTTCATATTATCTTTCACCATTTGTTCTCGGTCTCAGTCCAACAAGAAAACAACACTCAACCCTCATGTTTTAGAATCTGTCTTGCTTACCAATTGTGTATATATGCAAATTAATGGTATACGTTCACCAATGTGCAACCTACAAAATTATGCTTGTCTTTTCTAAATTTTCTATATTTTTTGTCATCGTTTTACAGGCTAAGCAAACATGATGATTTCTATTAGAAAAAAGATCATAAGAGAAAAGAAAAAAAAAAGAACATCATGAAAGAAAGGAAAAGAAAACAAAAAACATTGATACTTCTGCAGTTTAAATCCTGTTTTTTCATGAATCTCACTTGGCAACACATGGAAAATACAGAGTGAGCTTATTCACTGAGAAACTGGCAAAAAGAGATGCGAATAAGCAGATGACATCAAAATGGAAGAAAAAAAAAGAAAAAAAGGGAAGAATTTCATTACACTTCAAGGAACAAGTCTTTATTATTGTGACAAGGAAGGAAAATGAAATGCTTTCCTTCAACCAGCAGAAACTGCTATCCCTAAGGAAATAGTCATTCTCAGGATGCCACAAGTTACTCACCCCCTAAAGTGTACCCCTAACCTCCCACAATAAATGTCAAATATATTAAAAAAAAAAAAGAAAAAACGCATTTTCAGAATTAAATTTTTTGCAGAAAATGCATTTACTAAGAAAAAAGAAAAAAAATACCGTCGTCAGCTGCTTATAAAAAAAAAAAAAAAAACTTTTCTTTGGAAAAAAACTAAAATACAAAACAAATACACCTTTTCTTTGAATACAAAAGTTTTACGAAAAAATATATCTCCAAAAAATTTAGAAAAAAAATTTATCAATGTTGCTGGGTTTGAAGAGTTGTCTCCATCTGACAGTTTGAAGAGTTGTCTCTATCTGACAGTTTGAAGAGTTGTCTCCATCTGACAGTTTGAAGAGTTGTCTCCATCTGACAGTTTGAAGAGTTGTCTCCATCTGACAGTTTGAAGAGTTGTCTCCATCTGACAGTTTGAAGAGTTGTCTCCATCTGACAGTTTGAAGAGTTGTCTCCATCTGACAGTTTGAAGAGTTGTCTCCATCTGACAGTTTGAAGAGTTGTCTCCATCTGACAGTTCTAGATTTCTGCTTATTTTAGTAATGTAAGGACTGAAGTGATGATTACGGCTATGACAACAGAATATTACCATTGTTTTAACTCTCGAGTATATATCCAACACAATTAGTCACCTGATATCCACATCACTCTATATAAAAGCATATCAACGGATACACACTCGAGAGTCAAAACAATGAAAAGAATATGCTGATGTCCTAGCCCAAGTGATGATGCGGGTTTTTAGGATTGGGTACTCGAAGTTGATTGACTGCTTTTATAAAAGCATGTGTATGTTTTTTTTTATAAAAACGCATGCATGTGACATGTCTTTTTCTCTTTATGTTGTAAACATGTAAAATAAACAGACGGGTCTTTCTGTATCTCTTTGTATGTAAAAAGGCTAAAAGAATGTTAATTTGTTTTCTTTCGTCATCTTTGATATAACTTCTAGCATGAACTCATTTAGGGAAGAAAGGTACGTTTTGTTTATTTACTTCATAATTAACTTAATTAACCCAACACTTTGTTCCTTAAAACAACACAAATCAATGTGATCTGGTTGTCCCAGTGAAGACTTGCCAGCAAAGAGTGTTTATTCTGAAAGACATTCTTAACATGAGGGGACTGGGGGTGTTTATTCCGAAAGCCGTTCTTAAGATGGGGGAGATTGGGGGTAATACCTCTAAAAAGCAACTCTATGCAGGTAAGTTTTCAGTGTAACAACCAGAGCATTGACCCAAAACAAATTTTTTCATTCATTAATAAAAATAAGGAAAAAAAAAGAAAAAAAAAGAAAGAAAAAAATGCAAAAAAACTTGTTCAGTAATTCAAAGAAACAAAATTTATTACAAAAAACACCAGCTGATAATAAAAAAAAATAAAACAGTAAATTTTATGAATATTTTGCTTTTTTTTTGTATTGACTTAATTTCCTCGGTATAATCCAGCGGTTTTTGTTGGGTGAGACTCCTAGAAAAACAGGGTTTAAACTGCAGAAGTACCAGAACATTATGAAAGAAAGAAAAAAGGTGTCGCTTCATATAATAATTAGTTTGTGAATCTGTGAAAAACAGTGCAAAGCAACGAGAACACTTCACTTTGTGAGAACCAAAATAAACACAGACTTTTGATAAAAGTCATGTTGAAACCAGAAACATCATATCTCTTAGGTATGACAGAAGATGTGTGCACAGTTGTTGCAGCGTGCATGTTACCCCATGAGGACAGAATACAGCATCAGATTATCCTGAGGACAATGAATATTACTCAAGAATCGTGAATTTCATTTACTCAAGGAAGGCCCAAGGCTTGAATAATATTTCAAGCATCACAAATTTGATATATTCAAGTAAGGCCATGTTATTCAAGTGTCCTGAATTCAAAGCATCCAGGGAAGGTATCATGACGTTATGCACTTATGCAATTGATCATCTGAGGACTTTATCAATCTGGATGTACCATTAGGGAAAAGGTTGGTGAAGAAATTGTTTTGTTTTTTTTGCTTAATCTCTGTACTTTTATCTGTTGGTTGGAAAACTTGTTGGACTGATTTCCTTCTGACAATATAACTTGAACTTTTAATGACTTTAAAATTGGCACATCTCAGCATAGATGGCAACTTCCACTTTGACAGTATTGGAATTATTTTTTTTTTTATTTTCTTCTTCAAAGATGTAATATGGGATTGTGCCCTGTAATCCTGAACTTTGATTGACCCTCCTTTATCATCACCATTGGGCTTTATTATTTCTTTTTTTCTTCATTATTTGATTTATTTTATAAAAAATAAAAACCAATAAAAAAAATTATAAAATACATGTTTGTCTTCAGATCAGTGTTCTTGTTCCATTTACCTCCACCTACTATTTGTGCATGCCTCTATTTATATACCATTAGCACTTTGTCATGACTCCGTTATTAGCCCATAGACTGTTCGGTGTCATTTAGAGACCCCCCCCCTCCATCTTTCAGATGATATGGAGAGAGCCGAACGGCACCAGTAAAATCCCTACTTATCTTTGTGCAGATTTCTAAGTGAAAATGTAATAATACACATGGATGCATGTCCATACAAGCATGCATGTGTGTCTGTACATGTTACATGTTTAAAAATGAGTGTTGAATGTGAAATAACCACGTAAAAATAATACAACAACTAAATGGAATGTTTAACCAATTTATTTACAAGTTACAATTGACTTTATGATATTTTTAACCACTGGATGTGTGACGATAATCTCTCGGTTTTGAAGCATGTGTTTTCATCTCAAAGTATCATAGCGGACTCCCCTTCCTTTTCGAATCCAAGGGTGATCATTCTTTTCTCTGTCTAAGGGAGATAACTGATATTTTAGGCTAATCCTAACATCTGATTTTTTAGATTAACCTTAACATCTCTCCATTTAAGTATTCAGCTGTAGCGAGCACTCTTGGGGTTAACTTGGAGGTGTCTTACTTTAGTGAGATGGTGCTGTAGGGTCTTTCATTTCATTGTTTGGATAGGAAGTGATGGAGATGGCAGTCTGAATATGTCCATTAACAGGTTGAATGGAATGGTTGGAGTGCTGTCAACTAGGTTGCTTCCTGTGTATCTGAAATATATTTGGTTTTTGTGCTGTACCCAGAATTCGACATTGTAAAGAAATTGTCCTTTTGTTTTGTGAATAATGCTAGGTACCCAGTTCCAAACACTGGTGTGCCAACTGGAAATGAGTCTTTGTTAGGGCCTGGTTGTTACTTTTGTCATTAGGGTCTTAACGCATCCAATATGTTTCGAAGTGATTCTGCTTGTGACAGACCATTTTTCACTGCTCCATTCGATACAAAAAGAGGAAAGTATGTAAGATCTCACCTGTTGTTCCTTCCCCCCTCACTTTGAGTAGTGCCTGTTTAAACGTGTCCACAAACCATTCGGCTTGTCCGTTCAATTTAGGGTGATAGGGTGGTGACTGGACGTGCATTATGCTCCATGATTTACGGCATTGCTGGAATGACCCAGACGTGATTTGTTGCCTAAGACTAAAGTCTTGGACAAGCCGTATTGACATTTGAGTATTGTTATCGTAGACTGCATGTCAGTCTGTTGCATTGGAAAAATTTCTGGCCATTTGGAATGGGCATCTACAACCACAAGAAAACTAAGGCCATTGATCAGCCTGGCAAAATCTACATGTATTCTGGACCATGGTTGCTTTGGATATATCCAATGGTAATCCACAATCTGAGGTGGATTCTTCTGTGCTTCCATACACTGATACAATGTTTCACAGTGCATTCAATATCTGTGTCTATGTTAAGCCAATGAACCACACTGTGGGATATCAATTTCATTCAGTTAATGCCTGGATGCCCCGAATTTAGTTGTCTAAAAACTACTTACCTGAGCTTAATGGGAACCACAACCCGATCTGCAAACATTAGATAACCATCAATGACTGAAAGAGAGCCACTGCTGTGTTTGAACTGTTATAGGTCTCCTGTGAGGCTGGGAGGCCATGAATGTGGAAAAATCTGCACAATTTTTGAATCATTGGATCTTGCTGTGTTTCTTCTTTTATGTCTATCCTTGTCACAGGAATTTTTACAACAAAAATCAGGGCTTCTTTTACAACTTAACTATAATTTGGTTTAGCAGGCATTAGGGATCTCACTAATGCATGATAGCCTTTTCAGTTCTATCTATGAATATATGTAAGATCACTGCTCCCACACCATAGTGGCAGGTATTGGATAGCTGCCACATTCGCAGGATCTGGATAACGACCTTGATAATTGAAGATAAATCCCAAATATTTTACGGAAGGCAACTAAAAATGGCATTTTTAGGATGGAGTTGAAAACCAAAGTCTTGAATGTGGGTTAAGATTGCCAATTCTTTCTGTCAAATGTTGGATTGCTTGACAATAATGATGTCATCTAAATACGCAGCTGCACCTTCTATGCCAGTGAGCATTGTGTTCATGATCTGCTGATATATTACAGGAGCTGTTATTACCCCAGAAGATAACCGAGTGAATTGGAAAGAGTCCACAGTGTGTGTTGATGGTAAGCAGTTCCTTGGAGGTTACTGCTACTTCAATTTGCAGATAAACCTCTGTGAGGTCCACTTTTGCAAAGCAGGTGCCACCATTAAGTATGGTGTAAAGATCATCTGGGATTGGCAATGGATGTTGGTGATCCTCTAGTGTTACAGTGAAACTAGTGAAAAGTCTGCGCACAACCAAATTGAACTATCGGCTTTCTTTACTACTACAATGGGTGTTGCCCACCGTATGTCACCGGTATGATGATCTTTATTTCTTCCAGTGGTTTTGGTTCCTGATTCACTAGTGGCAATTCAGCATATGGCACTGGGCGTTTGGGGCAAGACCGTCTTAAAAGACAAGATGGCCGGTGGGCAAAAATAATTTAATCTGCTGACGTCATCACAGATAGTCCCTTTACCGGTGTCAAGCAACCAACTGTTGTCACCGGTAGATATCGTAACGTATTGTAATATTTCTTTTTTTATTAAAATGCCTTCACGGTGCATCGTTCCAAATTGCAGAGGAAATTATCGTAAAGGACCGAAAGTTACAGCATTTTCATTTCCGAAAGATAAAGAATTATCTTGTCTATGGATTAATGCAGTAAAAAGAAAAGATTTTACACCATCTCCATTCAGCAAAGTAAGTTTTAACGTGCCCCCCTGTATTTAACACGATGTAACTATAATTTAATTCAAGATTATCATCCTAAGTTTTTTACCATTCAAAAGAAGAAGCTTCAAATAAATTGCTAATATTAAAAAAAATTTTTTTACAGCATACAAAACTAATGAAAATTCGAGACAACATCGACTCTTTAAAACACGTTCTTTTGAAGAAACGATTTTTTAAGCTGTTGACACACATGTTTTAAAAATCTAGCAAATATTAATTTTCCTGAAATTTTTCAATATTTAAAAATAAATTATGCCGGCTGATAAAATTTTTAAACTTTTTTTAAAGCTAGAAAGATAAAATTTAAAAAATACTTATTTATATATATATATATATGAAACTAAACTAAAAAAAAAACGCGCGTTCACTCGTGGTGTTACAATTCATATTATTAACGTATTTTAACAAACTGAAAATATGGATATAAAAAAATGATTTTGCATGTTATTTTTGTTATGTGGTGAAATAATCTTAAATAAGAAACATGATTTTTTCTTTAGGTTAATTATTTTTTTACTTCATGAATTTATTAATGTTTTAAAAAAATGGTTAAATATGAAGAATAACTCCACCTTCGAGAATTCCTTTAAAATTACCACTTTTATAAGTTTTCGGGTGCGCTGAAAACGAAAATAACATTTAAAATTAAGGCAAATGAGGATTTTCTAAGATATCTTTAAAAAAAAAAAAAAAAAACTACTTGTTTCCTGGAATTTTAAAGGATTTTCCGAGGGTAAATAGTGGCCACAAAGTGGATGGTCAGTTTACGTTAAATTATTATAGAAAAGTGATCCCCCACTTTTTTAACTAACATTTCTTGGAAACTACTCGTTTGCCTTAATTTTAAATGTTATTTTCGTTTACAGCGACTTCAAAAATCTATAAAATTAGGAATTATAAAGGAATTTTCCAAGGTGAAGTAATTTTTCATATTTACCAAAAACTGTTTATGACTATTTTAGTCAACAACAACAAAAAAAAGTTCATTAATAATTATTTTTCTATCTTATCGTTTTTTTGTCATGTAATTTTGGGTTTGTATTACTGTACACATAGATTCGAAAAAGTTGTCAAAAAACAAATATATAACAAATAAATGTTATCAAAGGCAAGATAAGTTACTTTTCTACCAAACTGGATATATTTTTTGTGTTTTTATTCAATGTAACATGTTTATTCAGCTCGAAAAACATACAGTGTTTACTGATGTATTGGAAAATTCAAGATGGCGTTTGATTCTCTCCTTAACACGGTAAGTTTGGGAAAATGTGTTATAAATAAAAACCCAGATAAAATACTGTTAAAAACTCGCTCAATATATGTTACCGTGACATAGGTTGACATATATGCGGCGGGTTTTTAATAGTATTTTGTATAGTTTTTTATTTATAACATCTTTTCCCAAACTTACCGTGTTAAAGAGAGAATCAGACGCCATCTTGAATTTTCCAATACATCGGTAAACACTGTATGTTTTTCGAGCTGAATAAATATGTTACATTGAATAAAAACACAAAAAAATATATCCAGTTTGATAGAAAAGTAACTTATCTTACCTTTGATAACATTTATTTGTTATATATTTGTTTTTTGACAACTTTTTCGAATCTATGTGTACAATAATACAAACCCGTAATTTTTGTAAAAGTCAAACATATGGTACGGTTTTCTTTTAGATTATTTCTTTAGGTATGTGAACTTCATTTTCAACCTGAAGACATACGGCGAGAGATTGATGAGAGATTTGATGAAAAAACCGGAAAGTCAATTACTGCTAAATTAAAAAATCCATGTCTTAGAGATGGTGCTAGTCCTAGAATACTACTAAACTGTCCCTCCTATTTATCATCATCAACCACTTTTAGAGAGTCCCCTAACGCAAAGAAAATGCGTTTAGAAAACTCTGCCCTTAAGCGTGCCTTATGTGAAAGTGTTGCTGACGAGTTAGAGTTACAAAAACGTAACACTTTCCATAGCATCGATGATTTGGAAACAAAATTGAACTTCCTAAATAAAAATTATTGGACTTTTATTAGGCAGGAAAATACTATTATGATATATCATATATACAGATGCCCATGCCCAAAGATAAAAATGTCCCTTGTAATTGAATCGGACTTGGTCGTTGCAGTATTCTGCAATGATGTTAAAATGAGTTCTATAGGAGAGTATAAGGTTCCTAAACATGTAACCGATAAAAATACTCTACAGATTTTGATGGAAAATATGAAAAAAATGGACATCGAAGAACAGCAAACCAAAACGTCAAATACAATTTCTTTATTAAAATTAATCTTGTCATTTTTGTTATTAGTACAAGATGAGTCATTCAAATATGTCAATTCAATTAAATTCATTTATGAACAAATAAATATAATGACAATGAATAAGGTTAATTATTCAAGTGAAATGATGATATTCTCTTCTTTATTATATAACTGCTCCCCTAGAGGGTACAGACTGTTAAGAGACACTAAAAATGTGATTTTACCATGTTATTCAACTATCAGGAGATTAACCTTATCAATGTCTATGAATCCTGTAATTGAACAACATGATAACAATTTCCTCATGTATATTAAAAATAAATTCAAGTTACTAATGCCGAAAGACACCACAGTATCTTTACTTATTGATGAAATACATCTCAAACCTTATCTTGATTATAAAGGTGGTAATATTGTTGGTTTAGCTAACAACAGCAATGAACCTGCCACAAGTGCATTTGCTTTTATGCTTAGCAGTGTATTCTCACAATATAAGGAGCTGAGAACTTATTTGACATAATCAAACGTTTAATAATTGGCTTAGAGGAGATAGGCTTTAGAGTATTATGTGTTATAACAGATAATAATGCAATAAATAAAAAAGCCATGGCTTTCTTTTGTAGCCCAGCAAAGCTTTCAATTGTATATCCACATCCATTTATAACGTCTAGACCTCTTTTTTTCTTATTCGACTCAGTACATATACTAAAATGCATTAGAAACAATTGGCTTGGCCAAAAAGATGAAAGTAAATGCATGATGTTCCCAAAGTTTTGTTATAATGGAAATCATGAATTGGATAACATCCAAAATGTTCCATTTTCTAGTTTGCATAAACTTTATGCGATAGAATCTTAATCGCTTTTAAAATATTGTTATAAGTTGACTGCAAAGGCCCTTTCTCCCACTACTTTTGAAAGGCAAAATGTTAATTTGGTTTTGCAAATTTTCAACGAATATACTATTCAAGGTTTGCTAACCTTAGGCAAACAGGAATGCTTGCCAAATTATGCAGAAATCGCAGAATACATACAAATATTTTATTTTTGGTGGACAATACTGAATGTGAAAACACCAAATAAAGGTTTTCAGCTTCGTAATAAATATGCAAATCCACTTACATTAAATGGTGATAATTACAGATTTCTCTCTATGTTCTGTGACTGGTTAGAAACTTGGAATAGCATACCTGGAAGAACTGGTAAGTTAACAAAGGAAACATATACTGCTTTGCACCATACAACTTACGCAATTTTAGAATTAACTAAATATTGCATTAGAGAACTGAACATGGTGTATATATTACCAGGAAAGTTTCAGACAGATAACCTTGAAGCAAGGTTTGGCCAGTATCGGCAACTTAGCGGGGATCAGTATAATATATCGATACGTCAAGTGTATGAATGTGAAAAAAAACTTAGAATGTTATCAGTTTTAAAATTGAGCTTACCACTTAATAACCAAACTATTGATTTGAAGAATTTACAAGAAACTAACTGGGATGAAATGACAACAGAACAACAGTTAGATGTTTATAAATTTAACATAGATGTAACAGAAGATGATATTAATCGGTGCAAAGCAGTACTTCCTGTTATATTATACTTAGCAGGCTATTGCTGTCATGCAGTTTTTAAAAAATTGAAATGCAATAGTTGCAAAAACTTAATATCTGGGAGAGATACTATTGAAGAAATAGCTGAAATAAACAGCTACTTTCAGGGATTAACAGAGGTTCTCTGTTATACCCAAATGATACAACTAATAATTTTGTGTTATATAATTATATAGTCATAAATAAACTTACCAAATGCGATTCTTTCTTTCATTCTATTCATCAAAGAAAATTAGCCATGTATATAACCTTAAATATTTTGGCTGATCAACATCTTTTATTTAATGTTGACTCGTGTGATGAGGGTCACCCTATACAACAAATTGAAAAAATGCTCATATGGAGTTCTTCGAATTCCTTCATAAATAATTTTTGTCGCAAGGAGAATGACAACATTAATAAAAAAAAAAAAAATTTCAGAAAAATTCAAACTTTTAATTCCACAACGGATTTTTATAATGTCTGATGTATTTAATATTTGAAATATTTCTGCATTAGTAACTTTGTTTATACTAACATTATTTGTTTGATTTTAATTTTAATTTATCGTTTGTTCTTCAGTTAAACTAATTTATTGTTCGTTTTTCAGTTAAACTAATTCATCGTCCGTTTTTCAGTTAAACTAATTCATCGTTCATTTTTCAGTTAAACTAATTCATCGTTTGTTTTTCAGTTTTGATTTAAAAAAATATTTTTCAAATGATTTAAAAAATATTCATTTCGATTTAAAAAAAAATTCATTTCGATTTTTAAAAATATTGTTTTTTTTGATTGTGGTTCATTTTGATTAAAAAATATTCATTTTGATTTAAAAAAATATTGTTCATTTTGATTAAAAAATATTCATTTTGATTAAAAAATATTCATTTTGATTAAAAAAAAATTCATTTTGATTAAAAAAAAATTCATTTTGATTTTAAAAAAATTCATTTAAAAAATATTTTAAAAATTCATTTAAAAAATATTGTTCATTTTGATTAAAAAAATATTCATTTTGATTAAAAAAATAGTTTAATTTTGATATTTGTCTATTGTCTTAACTCATATCAAATGTTTTGCTTGTGTTCTGCTTCAAATATTCATAATCTTACATGCATAATTTTCATTTAATTATCTCTATATAAATAAAATGAACTCATTTTTTCCCCGTCGGATTTTGACCTTAATAGGATTAAAAATCAAGATATTCCATGCAAATATAATATGCACAAATGGCAGAACAATATCTGAGGTGTGTTATAGGCTTATTATTTCTCAAATTCCTCGATAATCTTAGATTTCTATACTTTTTCTGCTGAGAAGTCACGGCCAAAATCGGTTAAGATCAATGGAAGTGGTAAAATATTTTCTCTCTAATAAATTCCTCCTCCCCCTGCCACCACTTAACACCGTTTGGGGATCGTTCACAAGGAACAGTTGAGAAGAGAACACCGGTTTGGCTTCGTAGTTCTTTCATGTGAAGTTATTTAAAATCACTAAACTAAGCTGCAGTGCTCTGTGGCGTAGTGGTTAGTGTGCTGGACAATTCACATTATACTTTCACGTTCGCGCCGACCTACCGTAGTCGTTTTTTTTTTTTTTTTTTTTCCTAAACAACTGGAATGGACTTTTCTTGGTGGCCGAACTGTTAACGTTGCAGATGTTTTTTTTTTTTTGTTTTTTTTTCACACTTTATTTTCCTACTTCCGGGTTTGATCCTTCCTACTTACCTACCATAACATTTTTTAAAACTCCCCCCCCCATCCCGGAAACAAACACTCGGGCAACGCCGGGTACCCTCGCTAGTATTAAATAAACTTCAAGTTTACTACAAATCAAATCGTGTTCCTTCACTTTTTTAAAATGTAATTTATAAGTAATTAAAGAACGCATTCTAATCTTTAAAATCTATAATACAACAAAATATTCAATTGCTTATAATACTTAAAAAAACAACTTGTGTTTTTTTTATTATTTTTTTATTATTAATATTAGATGAGTTTCAGTATAAATCATCGTGTTCTTTCTTTATTTTAATCCAATTTTGAAGTTTTGTAACGCTGTCTGTAAAAATTACTGTTCATTATTGACAGTCAAGAGTTCCACATATCTTGCTTGTTGGGACCTCGGCGATGACGTCATTTTTTCAGCTGGCCGGCCATCTTTATAACGAAGGCCACGGTTTGGGGCGAAACACAGGTTTAGCAGATTGTTTAAGGGACAGTGTAGCTTTTGCCTGAGTGCAGCGTTCCAAGTTGTTATTACAAACTGGAGAAATTGTTTAATAATATCTTTGGTTTGGTTGATAATGTTGTTCTGAAGTGATAAACTGGATGCCATCTTACATATCCGATTGAGTGGAACATTGAGAAGACTCAGCAGCTAAATAAAGTCAAATCCCAGTAAATGATTTTTCGAGTTTGCTATGTATATGTTACCTGATGCTGTTTTGTCTTTCATTTTAATGGCAGCTGGTAGTTCACCCGTGATGTGGACACAGTCCTCCGAAGCACTCTGTGCTACATGATTTGTTGGTGTCAATAAAGATTGGCCTATGTTTCCCATAGTGATTGTGATATAAGTGCAATGTTGGAGGCCGTGTCTACTTGAAGCTGAACAAGATGGCAATTCAACTGTACTGCCACAAATTTTCGATTTGATTTGGGGTTAGGGAGGAAGATTGTCACCAGACTGTTTGTATTTGTTATGTTATGATGTTTGCGCCTCTTATGCAAGGTTTGTTTACTCTGTGTTGGTCTTTCTCCTAGTGGGGTGCAGACTCCTCCTTTATGACCCTATCCATTGCAGCTGCGACAGCGGTGTGTCTTGAGAACACAGTTCCATACAAAATGCCAGCTGCCACAATTCCAGCAAGTGAATGGGAGCTTGATAGATGTTGATATCAGCGAAGTGGGATATTGTTTGTGCACAGTGTTAACCGTGGAAGCTGTTGATGGTTGCACTATAGTTGAATCATGCTTTAAATTAATGAGACGGTATTCCACAGCAACTTGTAAAGTTATGTCTGGATTCTGCTCTATTTTTGACAAAATCCGTGTATGAATATCTGCGTCCGCTGCCGACCTCAAACCTCACACAAAAATTAAATATTTGAATTGAGCATCTGTGATGAAAGTTATTTTTAACCGCTCACATTCTCTGTTGATACGTTGAGAAATCAGTTGACTCGCATTTCGCTATGTTAAGACAATTGAAACGTATATTAAATAACAAAATTTGGTCACCGAATATTTGTCTCAGAATTTTCACAGTCTCGTCGAAAGCGTAGTCACGTGGATGTTTAGGCAGTATATAATTTGTATACCGGTCGTGTTCTGACGATCCAAGCTTACGTAACAAAAGTCTTACTTTCTAGTCATCAGCTTGTTCTTTGAATTGCATGCGAAAAAGGTCCTCAAAGCGTGGAAACCACGTACAGAATGTCAATTTAGTTGGTGGGTCATAATGGAATTCAGTGATAGATCGTGCAATTGATTCTGCCGATGTTGTAAGCTTTGTTTCTGAGAGCACTGACAGAAGTGTTGAAAATCTCTCTGAAAATAACTCCATCTAAAGTAATTGTTATTGCATTAATTGTTGAATGGTCCATTTTTTTGTAAATGTCGAGTAGAATGTTAATTCATTTTTTATTTTGATAAAAAATGTCTGGTAAGAAACTGCGTTGGTTCGCACGTGTGTACCTAAAAACCAAATAATCCTCGTCGCCAACTGTTACGTGTTTAAAAATGAGTGTTGAATGCGAAATAACCACGTAAAAATGATACAACAACTAAATGGAATATTTAACAGATTTATTTACAAGTTACAATTGACCTTATGACGTTTTTAACCACTGGATGTGTGACGATAACTCTCTTGGTTTTGAAGCATGTTTTTTTGTCTCAAAGTGTCATGGCGAACCCCCCTTCCTTTTCCAATCCAAGGGTGATCACTTTTTTCTCTGTCTAAGAGACATAACTCGTTTTTTTTTTTAGGTTAATGCTGGGCAATACCAAATTGTCGTACTTAGCAGGCCCATGGGGGAGGGTAGTCATGTGACGATTGCATATTGACACTGGTAAGAAGTTCTAGGCATACGTAGAGATAAGATTTTTCTTGTTTCAAGATAATAAAAAGATTAACTGTCAATATTGAATGGAAATGACAAATGTAGACAAACTTGGCAAATCAGCCACATGCCTTACATTGAAAAAAGAATTTAAGACAAGCTTTGTTTTTCATTGCTGATCATAAGAATTTGAGCATGGTAGACGCATATTGAATGAAAGACCACCCTAGCTGGTATGATAACCAAATTTTTTTGGATGAAAGAGAGAGAAAAGGAAATAAATTTATGAAGGAGAGAGAGAAAAGGATTTCAGAAGAAAGAAAAAGAAAGGCATAGAAAAAAAAGGAAGAAAGACTAACCTCAGATAGTTGGCAGGGGAGATATTGTTTTTTCTTAAAATTAGAAGCCAAAAGGTGAAGAGTCTTTTGCCACTCATTTTTTGAAAGAGAGCGTCTGCTCTCATCACTGATTGAAGCCTGCATTTTCCTCCTGACTAAAGATGTACATCTCTACTCTGTGAATTCGAAGAATTCAAAAGTTAGTTTTGAAATCCTAAGTGCAAGAAAGCAATTTGAACTTTGATTTAATCTGATTTGATCTGGCATCCCGAAAATAATCTGTTTACTTAAATAGAGAGCGGCCTTTTTACATCATTTATATATGGAATTGTTCTGCAAAAATGTTTTTGTTTATAAGAAAATGAGTTTTCATTAATTGTCGATTGTCTATTTATTTTGAGAGTAACCAGATCTATTCTGATACGCATTCTGCTGCTGAGAGAAGTGAAATATTAGCCGTCACTAAAGCACCTATGAAGGAAGAACTCAACCACGCCTGACAACAAATGGTCAGCCAATGTGTAAAGGTATTGCCACATGGTCTTAGGGTCATGCACATTTAGTGTGCTCAGGACATTAGAGTGGTAATTTCCAATGACCAGTGAGTGTTTGGTTAAATTTTGTAGGGTTCATCACAAGATAAAGTTAAACGTATACCTACTGGAACTTAGGGTTAGTGCACATCCGTCTTGCCCGTGTGTTCGGCCCACTCCCAGAAGCATTGCATATACATATGATTGCTTCTTCTTGACAGAAGTTTGCAATCTCTAATATAGGAGCAAGGGTATCACCTTGTTTTACACTGTTACCAACTGATAGACAGAAACCCATTAAAATTCACTTGGACTTTCATATTATGGTGTAACTGCTGAAGCATCTCCACAAAACTTGTAGGACAGCCTAGTTTTTCAAGAATCTTCCAAACTGTACTACAATTAATGATATCAAAAGCTTTTGTCAGATTGATAAAAATTTGGTACAATAACACATGCTGTTCTATTTTTCCATTAGTTGTCATGCAGAGAATATCATGTCCATTGTATCGTGGCCAGATCTAAAACAATATTGATTCTCTGGGATGATAGGACAAATCCATTTTAGCAAACGATTTAACAGAATTTTTGCCAAAACCTTTCCCATTGTTTCAAGTAATGCATCTATAAAAAAAAAATCACCTTTCCTTAACAAAGTGGAATCATTATTGCATCGATTCAATTTTTAGGAACAGCATTACCATTCCAAACAGCAAGGATGAGTGCATGGATTGCATGGGTAATACTATCTCTTCCAAACAATTTAACAGGTATCAAGTCCTTTATCTCTTTAATTGTGCTTTTTGTCTTATCGATGCTGGAATCAATTATCTCCTCAATGCCCTATTTTTGAGATCATTTTTTTAGAGCGATTATCAAATAGATCTCTAGAAATATTCTCTCCATCACTCAATGTTGAAAAAGGTAGAACCATCTATTGATTTCATTGTTGGAGGCTGTGCGTCAAAAGTATGATTTTATTATACATAGTTTTTGAATCTTTGTGGTCATAATCTGTCTGTCATGTCCGCTTACATTTTGGTCCACCACTTGTTCTTCATTTGACGTGTCTCATGCTGGATGTTTAATTCTAATTCTTTATAAGATTTTTCACAGTTACCGAGTTAGTGCATTTGAACACAGAAATATCTCATAAAGCCTTGTTTATCTCTTCCAAAAGATGATTGTAGAATCATTTGCATCAAATGTTTTGTTTTCTTAAAGCCAAGAACTTTAGTTCCTTTGCTACATACTTGTGACTTAAATCCTAAGTTCCATCAAATGTGATATTAATAAATGAAGCCTTAAGAGTTTTACACCTTTCCTTACTTTGTAATTTTGGAAACATTGATGCGCTTAGGAATTTTAACTATAATGGCTCGAACCTTTTTCCTTATACACAACTTCAGTTTTGCACGAACAAGTCTGATCAGTGCCAAAGTCTGCAACCTGCAGAACTCTTACACATATCCTGAAGATCATGCTTAAGCATCTAGAATGTGCCAGTGTTTTGATTCATGTTACCTTGTGAATGCATTTTTGCTGGTAAAAGGTATTGCATACTGCAAGCCCTATTTTGACATCTTGACTACTATTCAAAGTAGGGGCATATGCTGAGATCACTGATGCATAACAATCACAAGGTAAAGATACCCTCAATGACATGATCCAATCACTAATTCTACAAGGTTGTTCTGTGATGTGATCTTTGTCCTGATAGTAAAACCAACACCTCCTTCCCTTTTTACTCCTTTGGGTTTTCCTTTCCAAAAAAATGTATACCCTGCACTTTTTTTAGTAAGTTTATCTTCAGCATTAAAATAAGTCTCCGATAGAGCAGCAATATTCATGTTATATCTAGGTAATTCCCTAGCAACAATAGCTGTTCTCCATTCAGGATTAATCGACTCTTTAGTATCAAGAAGTGCCCTTACATTATAGATCGTAATATTCATTTTAATTTTATTTTCAGTATAAATCTCATTACTTTTTCTTTTGTTTCTCTCACAGAAATGAACAATGGTCAGCCACAGGAAGCGAACCAGATGAAAGAAGGAACAGATGATTTTTAAGTTATCTTTTCTAGACCTCCCATGATCTGGGTGAGTAGCACAGTTCCTCAAAATGGCTGCTCAATCACAAAAAGCCACACTAAAGCTAGTTCCTGTCCCTCAAAACTAACAGAGATGGTAACATGTTAAGCTGTAAAACTATGACTGAGGTCGGTGAGTGCTGGAGAGGTAGGAAAATGACAAAGTATAAATGGAAAAAGAAAAGGAAGTAGGTTTTGTGAGTACCAAAAGGACTTGGGTAGGAATTTATTCTTAACACAGACAAAGAGAAATATGGGTAGGTTTAATTCCGGGTGTGATAAATGACCAGGTGACCAAATGACCGATAGGCAAAGAACAATTGAAACAACATCTGACAAAGGGGAGATGTAGTCAGTCATACGTTTAGTTAGTTGAGGCCTGAACTCTGAGGTGGACTGTTGGATTTTGGATACGGCCAAGAGCAGTTGGTCGCTCAGAAGTTCTCCAAGTGAGACCAGGAAATGACGTCAATAGATGCACATGGCCTCGACAGTAGATATAAATATGGATGTCAGCATGTAGAGGGCAGTTTTACACTTACTCATATTCTAACCAATCTATATAAGTGAAGCATCAGCATCCGTGTTTTTCCTGTGTTTATTTTATTTTTCTACTTCTGGACCAGTATATGTCCACATTGATGGTCATCAGTGAGGAAATGATGATACGGTCATAAAAAATGTAAGAAGATGAATGAAAAATCCACAGCACACAATACCAGCTTGTCGATGGGGCAATGTTGGGTCACAATACCAGCTTATTGCAGATTTGTGACTGTATACTTGCAACTTATTAGGTCTGTACACATCACTATGATTTGTGACGATATCTGTACAAAATAAGACTTCATTGATAAATGCTTGCCCGACAGATATCACTCTCTCGGCATCCACACTCAGTATCCAATGATAAGCAAGATAACTTTTTTGAGTGTCCTTCTCACTTATCAAAAGTTACTTTCAGTCACAGAGGTCAGGCCACCACTAGCTGTCATAAAGACTATACTGGACAAACGCATCATGGATTTAAACATGAAAATGGAATGTAACATTTCATAGATACTTATTCATGCTGATACAACATATAATAATCTGACAATCCATTTGTCACCAGAGTTCCAGAAAGCCTAGTGATGGCCATAGTTTGCATTTGGCTCCCAATCATGTATATGCATACATTTAGTTGGAGGATAAAGGGGACTCTTTATACCAAGGTATTTTGAAGCCTAATGCTTCTCATCAGAAGAGTAGAGAAGATGCTCGGTAACATAATGGGGATGTGACGTCTAGCAAGGGATTCATTAAGAATGAAATAAATAAAATTACTGATGTTGTTTGGGGGAACTATGTTGAACTCCAAGGTGTCTATCAGTCTTAAAGAATGTGGGTAGTTTATATGTTTAAACTCAAGGGCAAGACATAGGGTAGGTTGAGTGGTGGTTCTATTTTATTCGTATGTAAGATGTGTAGTATCTATGGAGGGTTTACATGATAAATAATTAGGATGTGATGAAGACCTACCTTGGAACTAACGGACTCTCCAGTTCTTTCGTCATCCTTATTTTAGACAGAGGTAATGTTCTTATCATTTCTCCTTCAAAGCTGAACTCCCGATTTAAATCTGCAAATCTTTTTCACTACCATTCAAATCTCTATACAGGGAAAACACAGTCTTGTCAAATACAAACCTACACATAATTTGTTCTTTAGATCTTGTTTGTTCATAAATAACTTTCGTCACTAGCCCCTTGCATCCAAGGAATACCAGACTATAATATTGGCATCTGCATGCATTTTCCCTGGCCTAGAGATTTGTCTCTATCGGAATATTCTTTTGTTCATACCCCTTTGTAACTTACCCCCTTAATTCACCATCGAGTCTTCCCCTACTTACTAAATTTAAACCTTAGTACATGATGACCCATGTAATCCATCCCACAACTTTCATTAATCTCATAACATTACGCCATAAGCCATAGGTCTTTTATAAGTAATGTGATAACCGTTACATTTGATAAAATTCTACTTAGCATATACCTCCTCGCTTTAATTCATCATCATAATATTACACCTGAAAACATACACCTTCTCTAAGTGCTGTTGTGATCTTGGTTACTTCTGTTGATAAAATACCTTTTAGCATAACCCCCCCCCCCTCATGTAAACCCTCCATAGATACTACACATCTTACATACGTATAAAATAGAACCACCACCAAACCTATATTTTCCCCTTGAGTTTAAACATATAAACTACCCACATTATTTAGGACTATGACAGACACCCTATATACCTTTTTACATTACACTTCATATAATACACTCCTCCTTTATCTTAGAATTCAATTTAGTTCTCCCAAATAACATCAATAATTTTAATTATTTCGTTCCTGATGAATCCCTCACTAGACGTCATATCCCCACTATGTTACCAAGTATCTTCTGATGAGAAGCATTACGCTTCGAAATATCTTAGTATAAAGAGTTCCCTTTATCCTCCAACTAAATGTATGTATACCCTTATTAAATAAATGAATCATTCTATATATACCAATATATAGTTTTTGTGACTTCATTTTCCACCCTCATTGTCTCATATATATATATATAAAATCAATAGTACTTATAGAATATTACTGCCAATAATATTTTGCAAAACTTATAATCACAGGTTTCCATACCAGTTGATTGTTAGATAATTTTATACTGAACTATATACGAAAAATTCTTTGTTTCAAATAATAAATGTTGTAAATTATAACTTGCAAAATTTTGATTTCCTTCTTAGACTCATGCTCCATCTTGAATATTCAGCATTTTAATCTGGATAGGATTGTCTTATAAATATTAGTATTGACATTTATATGGCCTTTCTAAGTTTCCAAACTTTTTCACTTTGTAAACTTGAATTTCTGAACATTTAAGTTCTTCTACAAATTGAACTTTGCTATCCTTTTTCAATATATTTGACAATGAATACCTTGCACTCATGGCAAAAAACATTCCAATCACTTGAAAGGCAACATACATCCATAAATTTGTTCAATCTTTAAGAATATTCCAAAAAATGTAAGATGGAAAGCTTAGCACTACAAAATGAACTCTAATAACAACTTTAATACATCAACTTCAATTGAAGAATTTCTCCACTTAGAACTAAGATGAGCTTCCACTGAACTTCCTCAGTGAACATCAGAAAATTGAAAGAAAAGCAGCTCAAGTCTATCCCAAACATAATCCACACCTGAATGACTTTGAAAATGCCATGACTGACCTGGTTAAGATAAAATACAGAGACAAGAAAACCCATATAATCAAATTACTAAAAATGAAAAAACTTTATAGGATAAAGTCACATATATTCGACATTGATATTGATAAGTCAAAAAATTATTATAAGCTAGATTACCCACATATAAGAAAATCATATTTAAAGAACTCAACAAATCCTACAAAGCTGTTCCACCCAACACCTTAGATAGAATAAATAGGTAGGCTAAAATTTTAATGAAACCGATGAAAATCCAAAATTATACAGAAATCCTAACTCCAGTCACCCAAAGATTTAACCTTAAAGATCACAACATAAAATTCTAAGCTCTGACTTATGTTAAAATCCAAGATAGAATTATTTCTTCTCTAAAGAATAATGTGAGTCTTTCCCTTTGGCAATGCTTGGACTTAGTAATCAAATGGTTTCTTAAACTTAAATAGATGCTGAGCTTTATAACATTTAACATTAATAACTATGGCCAATGTCGCTTGCGTGACACTGCTGTCCGAACTTTAACCTTCCCGTTCCCACTTGACGCGTCTTCTCTCCACTCCAAAACGAACTTCTGCAACTTTAGCTTTTCTCTTCTGCAAATACACCTTCTCTGCTCGCAATCAAACTTCAGAATGCCCTCCTTCCCCAAATCACTCCTCTTTTATTTCCAATCAGGAGCATCTCATTTGCATACCTCGTGGTCACCCTGTAGGCATATAAAGAAACAGGGCAGCCATTTTTGTTTATTTCTTCTTCATTATGAACACAAGGTAAGCCACACAAAAACGCGGTCGGTCGTTCTTGTTTCTCTTTTTCTTCATTTACACCACACGCCCCCCTGATCTTCGAGATCAATAGGATACTTCGTAATCCTCCATCCAAGCAGGCCGCCTCCTCTCACGTCGAGGCCTCTGGGGGACAACTTCTCGGGGGTTAACGTTTTCAGGTTCACTACAACGCGGGCCTAAGTCAGGTCGAGCAGCATCATTTGCTTCTCGGTGGCCCTCGATTTCTTCTTCTTCACTGCCCTCACTGCATACCGGCAATGTCACACGACGCAGGTCTAAGATATGCCGGGGAACGCCATTCACCATCACATTGTTCTTCGATTGCAATCCTGTTATGACCCCTCTTTTCCAACGAGTGGTACACTGTGCATTGGGGGGGTTTCACCCACACCTCTTCACCTACTTTGATAGTGGCTTCTTCACTCTCAATTCCTGCTGCTTTGTTGCACGGATGCCGCCACTTATATGTGAAAACGGCCCTATGAGGCACAGTTGTCTCATCTTGTTTGGTCTTCGGCGAGATGTTATACCAAAACACTGCCTCTATGGGTGATACGTTGCTTTTTTCCGCAGCGGCTTTAATGGTGCGATGATTCCTCTCCACTATTCCGTTGCCACTCGGCTGATACGCTGCTCTGAAAAATTGCCTTACTCCCCACTTATCGCACACCCCTTTAAAGGCTTCTGATCGGAAAGCGGGGCCATTGTCCATTAAGAGTTCCTCAACCGGCCCTCTCTCCAAAAATATCTCCTCGATGACCCCTCCGATCGCCCATGCAGCTTCTGCCCTGATCTCTCTCCAGATGGCAAACCTTCCCGGTCCACAGTCGACCATCGACAGATACAATTTGTGGCGATAGTGTGTCACGTCAATGGCCAATCGCTTCCAGTCCTCCGCAACGTGTAGCTCTCCTGCTTCGTGTCTGGACGGTCCAGGGTCAATTGATTGGCACTCTCGACAGTTCTCCACCACCTCCCTAACCTCCTCCTTGGTGGTCTCCGGGTAAACCTCTCTGGCTAGGAATAACGTTCGTTCTCGACCAAAGTGGTGCATTTCGTGTGACTCTTTGACTTCTTCCCCTGCACAGCATACCGAGGAGACCTCCTTTTCCCTCCTGCAGCCAGGCCTTCTTCACGCGTGTTCTGACGGGACCAACACAACAGATACTCTCAACTGGAATTCCGCTATCAGGTCGGTGAGCGCTCCGAGTCTGCGCTTGATCAGCATTTACGCAGCACCCCTGGTCTTAACTCTCTTATCGCCAGTTACTGCCGACCGAATCCACGACGCTACCGTTGCCGAATCGGTTTTGACTTCAATTATTTTCAATCCCCATTTCAGGGCCAGATTGATTCCTTTTATAGCGGCATCTAGTTCTGCTACATTGATATGGGAGAAGTCGTTGTTTTTTCTTAGCCACGCCGCATCCTCCACAGTTACACCTCCTATCTCTAGTACGACGCCCAACGCCAGGTTACTGGCATCGCACCAAACCACACCCGCGTCTTCGCCGCTGACATACCATTTCCCTTTCACTGGGTCCTCATTCCTCACTCTCGCAATGACTTCTTGCAGCATGTTCGTGACCTCCTTCGTCACACTGCCTTCCCAGTCATCAGTGCCTGTTTGTCATTTAATGAAGCTGCATGCTATCCTGAGCCAGCCAGCGATAGGATAGTGCCCGACCAGCCTCCCGCAGACTGAGAAGAGTTCTCGCCTCGTCAGCTCAGATCCGACTTCGGGTATTGCATTCCCTCGTTCGTAGACAAGGCTTTCTTTTCCATCTCGCCTTAGTTTCAACCCCAGCACCGCTCCTCCATCTAGGGCCTCCGCCGGTTTTGCAGTTAACCCATACTTCTCGACATGGCTCCTTACTTTCTCTGCTGTCACCTCTGCCTCCTCCACCAGGATGTCGTCAATGTACGAACTAGTGGCCTCCTCCACTGTACAGTCTTTGCTCAGCACTGTCTTCAGCACGGCAGTCATAATTTTGGGGGCTGAACTCAGCCCAAAGCCTAACCTCGTCAGACAATACACCCGCCCCTTGTACCAGACCAGTTGGTACTGCCAGAGTTTTTCATCTACATGGATCTGCAGATATGCCGATTTCAGATCGACAATCTTAGTGGCCCGCCCCATTCTTCTCCATTTCCTCATGACCTCCTCACATACGTCGATCCCCGTTCCAGTGTGGCAGGCTACGTGTCTGTTCAATTCCCTAAAATCCAGCACGGGCCTAATCTTGTTTTTGGTAGGCTGAACAACCGCCAGTAGTGGCAACACTCCTTTTTCTTCCCCTGTCCACGGTTTCAGAATTCCTTCTTTTATCCACCTCTCCACTTCTTCCTCAAATCCTTTTCTTATTTCTCCTCGCAGTGTGTTTTCGTAGCAGCCCACCTTATTCTGTAGTTCTGGGGGCCCGGAGATCCATTTCCATTCCACCGTCCACCTCACGCCATCAAACTTCGCCAGGAAATCTTTGTCCTCAATGCAGCAAACCTCCGGTTTTGGGGTTCTGACAGTTCTATTACCTTCCACTCCTGCCATCCCCACTGCGCTAAGACGTCCAAATGTCACTTGGCCCCCTCTTAACGTAGCGCCCCCCAGTCGGTTAATTGCACTCATACCTATAATTACGTCGACACCACCGACCAGATGATTCA
Organism: Euprymna scolopes; assembly: GCF_053919585.1. Taxonomy (NCBI): domain Eukaryota; kingdom Metazoa; phylum Mollusca; class Cephalopoda; order Sepiida; family Sepiolidae; genus Euprymna; species Euprymna scolopes. Next base: position 95,088,025 of record NC_136485.1, read on the forward strand.
ACACTAGGGCTTGCAGTTCAACGGGCACCCCTTGCACCATTACTTCCGCTGTCGTCTCTCCTAGGCATTTCACATACCTGCCATCCACGGTCCTAATAATCCTGATTCCGCTCCATGACCTCGCGACATTCCTCACTAACAACGTTGTAGTGCAGCCTGTGTCGACAAGGGCTATGGCTCTCTTCCCATTGACTACCACCGGTAACCGAGGCAATGTTCCATCATGCGCCATTTCCACACAGAAGGGGTAACCACTGGCGCAATAGCTCCCCTTCACTCGTTTTCCTGGTCCTGTGCAGCAACACAATAGTGGCTAATATGCCCCACTTGTCCACATCGGTAGCACGTGATCCCCGGTCTCGGCTCTTTGCAGTCCTTGACAGATGAGGACCCTGGCACCGGAAACACTTGATGGCAGGTCTCCCCTCCTGTCGCCTCGCCGGCTGCCTCTCATTCAAGTGAGGTCTCATGCACATATTTCCACTCACAGCTGCAGCCACGATTGGGCTTTTAACATTTTTCACTAGGACTCTGGCGTGGACCAAGAGATCGTCCACTTCCATAGAATGGATCCCCGTGATTCTCTGCATGTTCGCAGAGATTTCCTCTGGGAAGCCGTTCACTAGGTACAGCTTTACCGTCATCTCCAGGCTCCTCCCCACGTAACCAGCCAACCCTGCCAGTCTCCTGATCTCTGCCGCAAAGACGTCAACGGACTCGCCGGTCCACCTTAAACTTGACAGCTTGCCAAGTGCTTCAAATGGGCCCTCCCCGAAGGCCAATTTCAGCCTTTGCTCCACTAAGGCAAGGTCTTCCTTGTCTTCATCTCGCATCTGCTAGTATAGCGGCAGCAGGGTTACCACATCTTCTATCTTTTGCAGCTTCGCCACCATTTTTAATTTCTCCAGTCACTTAATCAGGTCGCCCTCCCCAGTAAAGGGTCTCAACATCTGAGTGCTCAGTCTCCACTCAGCCATGTTAATTGCTTGATATGCCGAAATAGCTTGTCGCTTGCGTGACACTGCTGTCCGAACTTTCACCTTCCCGTTCCCACTTGACGCGTCTTCTCTCCACTCCAAAACGAACTTCTGCAACTTTAGCTTTTCTCTTCTGCAAATACACCTTCTCTGCTCGCAATCAAACTTCAGAATGCCCTCCTTCCCCAAATCACTCCTCTTTTATTTCCAATCAGGAGCATCTCATTTGCATACCTCGTGGTCACCCTGTAGGCATATAAAGAAACAGGGCAGCCATTTTTGTTTCTTTCTTCTTCATTATGAACACGAGGTAAGCCACACAAAAACGCGGTCCGTCGTTCTTGTTTCTCTTTTTCTTCAACTTCTTAAACAAAGCCCTACTCTTTGCAAAAAGGAACTCCAACCACAGCAATCTTGAAATTAAATTAATCTTACTAAGCGATCCCCAATGTATTTTTATAATCAGCATTGGACATACCTAACAATTTTTATATTCTTATGGGTATTCAGACTCTGCCCAAGTCACAGGCATAGTAGGCTTATATCTGTTGAAAGAACAAGCTTGCATTTAAGTACATCAAGAGAGGATTATACAGGGATGACGCTTTATTTACAACCAGAGCTAGACAAAGAGAATTAAGAAATTATATGTGCTTTAAGTTACTTCAGCCTTAATACCTATTGCACCTGATAAAAAAAACCTAACTTATGTGCCTCACTACACTTAGGCTGAATCCTACTACAAACCAAACCTAAGAATATTCTATGTTAATAAATTTTCCAACCACTTCAGCTCAATTATAAAATCAATCATATCTTCGATCTCAAATAGAATATCTAGATTCTCAGCTGATTAGAAAACCATCGACCACAGTTTTATATTCTTTAACAATGCTTTGCAAAATTTAGGCTAGAAAATAAAATTCAGCCAAAATTCACCTCCTTACTAACTGTATAAAGTCCATAATTTCAAAGAATATGGCACAAGAAAAGGAAAAATAACAAATTTAGGAATATCATTCAATGCAAATAATAATAAAAGCAACTACCAAGCAATATAAGCTAAACCCGCCTATTAAACCGCACCCTTCTAATCCATGCAATCGCATAAAGCAGAAGAAAAATATCTGATTGAACCCTCTCTTTTAGCACCAATGTCCAAATTAATATACTGAAAGAATTTTTCAAAATTGTAGAAAAATCTTCCAAATATCCACATAGATATAGTAATATTTTAAATAAAAATTCAGTTAAGATATCTTAGATTAAAAGAAATTAGAATAAGGTGTTAATAGTCACACTATAATTCCTAACAACCCAAACAATAATCACATCGAATAAGAAAATTAAAGCAGCTCAATCAAACTCCCCCATAACTCTTAGAAGCAATTGGAACCGACAAGATAAACAAGAATGCTCACGTAATAATGATTGCATCCATAAAGATGCAATCTATTCATTCACCATATCTGAATTCCAATCAAATAACTCTCTAACTGACCCAAGTAATCAGTCACCTATTCCAATATTTCCTTCAAATTTTCATAATTCAAGCCCTATAAATGATCCAGATATTTTACCCATTAATATCTACAATATTACTACTAATAATATTTCTCTTAAATCCTCACTCTCCAACCCCCACACCAACAATCCAACACATAACTCAAACCACTCTAACTTAATAGGTTATCCTTTTCTTAACCCTAATAAAAGTATTTGCACAGAATGCATAATGCAGATTCTCCTAAAAAAACAAAAAACACACACACATTTAAATTCCTGCAACTTCCACCTTAATAAAATTATGCATTTTAAATCACATACATTTATTTAATAATGATAAAATGAAACGAATATCTCTAAGTATTATAATTAGAAATTTTAGATCTAAAAACACACCTTTCTCCATAAAATGAACTATACTTGAGAAGTAAAAAATCATATATGTCAAGCTCTAAATCCTATTGCCTTTATACAAATGGTAAGGATAAAAATGTTATCAAGTTGCATAATGAGTTATTTTCAAATGCAAACACATGAAAAAATTCGAATGTAGTAAATTTGAAATAACTTAGCAACCCATACACTCCCTAAACTGCAATATTCATTATACCCTAACATTTGGGACCTCAGAAACTATTCATTATACCCTAACATTTGGGACCTCAGAAACTTCAAAACTTAACTGTTGATATTGACTACAGATTTAAAATCATTTAATTCTATAGATAGCCCACACCATTAAACCTTTCCAAACTTTTAAATCGTATTAATTAGCACATACTTGTTGGTTTTCAGTCATCCCACTTCTTCCACCCTTCACCTCACTCAGATCAGTGTTATCCCCTAATGTCATACCCTGTAATCGTATGACCTGATATAATTGCCATCCATATATACAAACCCTGATATTTAAGCTGAGTTTATCTATTTGTGTGGATTGTACAGGTTTTCATACATGTGTGTGTGTGTGTGTGTATATATATATATATATAGTAAGTTATAAAATACATATGGCGATTAAGCTACACAGAATATTCCGCGTTTCATCCACGCTAGGATTCAGTAGGCTTATCCTGATGATAAGCCTGATGAATCCTAGCGTGGATGAAACGCGGAATATTCTGTGTAGCTTAATCGCCATATATATTTTATAACTTACTACCTAGCTCTACCTACATATTGAGCACTCTTGAAGTAAATACTTAAAGTTTACGCATAAATTTATACTTTTGTATATTAATTTATGTGATTAAATGAAGTAGTCCACATATCTCCACATATATGAAAAATGTATAATCCACACAAATAGATAAACCCAGCTTAAATATCAGGGTTATATGAAGAAATAGGGTTATGATTATATATATGTTAAGAAAAGGATTATATATATATATATATATATATATATATATATTTAAATAAGAAAGGTCACCAACAATTGGTATTTTTTAATATTATTTTATTATTCTGTTTTGATTTTTCAGTTAAAAAAGCTATCATTGTAATGTTTTTAAACCATTGAAAAAGTTTTTTATGCATTTCAGACGTTCTGTGAAGCGTCCTCTTCAGAAATTATTCAAAATGTAATATATTTAAAATGTGTTCAGAATGTATAAGAGCATTTTCGCAGTCCATTTTGGTGGCATATTTCCGAGTGGTGGAAATGTCTATAAATAATTCTAAATGTCTTCACGGGGTGTGTTCCACCCCTACCCTTCTTATTGGGAGGCAGACCATGGTCATTGCTGTCTTTTGCTGTTCCCTCTCTTTTCTCCTTTTACTACTTTTTTATTTTTTATTACTTGGGTGCAAGTGAGGGCCGCGTTGGTACTTGGTCAGGTGGGTGCATAGGGGAGGGTGTGTGTGTTTCCTTGTATTGGTTTGTAGAATGTATGTTATATGTCTAATAGTTTTATAACATTATAAATTTAATTCCTTTCCTAAAAAAGCAAATGTGATACAATTTCGTTTTTTCATGTGCGTGAGGTGGGTGGGAGTGGAGGGAACCAGCTTCTCTGAAACAGGGGTAATCGATAGAGATGTTTTCATCTAATTGTGATTTTGATTTTTTGGATTTTTAGATTTTAGTTCCTTTCTATTTTGATTTTGTTTTAATCTTAGTCATATGGGGCATTAATATTATGTCTGTTTAAATAAAAAGGCTTATTTATAAATAGACATAGGGATTTTTGTTTGTCTCCCCCATGTGGGTAGGGCCAGATCCAGGATCGCTTTTTAGTGTGGGGAAGATCTCGCTCCCCAGAAGGGAGGGGACACCTAGAAAGGCACAAGTATAAGAATGAGAATTATCTCAGTCATAAAGGATTTCTCCTCCACTGACTGAGGGTAGGAGGGGTAGGCACAGTGTTGGAACAGATACACACTGTGGTTCTAGTGTTGTAGATTTTAAGGTAAGTTGGTATTGTTTAATGTGTTATACTAGAGATAGGAGTGTTGTGTGTGCGTGGCTGAGTGTGTTATTTTTTTTTTTTAATGTATCGGTTCTGATTTAGGTGTGGGGATGTACATGTGTATGAACGTGCGTGCGGGTGTGTTTTGCATTTCATTTGTTTGTGTGTTGATATTAAGCTCTGTTTAATTCGGGAGTGAATCTTGTTATGAATTTATTTTCTTGTGTAAGTAAATAAAAGTAGTTGTCTGCTTGGAAGATTGGCATTATTTTGAAGCTATTTCCACTGCATGTATGCATGTGTTTTGAAACAGAGGTGTCTGTTATCTGCGATTTTAATTTTGCTCTTATGTAAGGCCACTCAATTGCTGAGGTTTTTGGTGGCGCCTATGTAAGATTTGTTGCATGCTGTGCATCTTAGTGCATACACTACATTTCTGGAGGTGCAGTTTAGGTCCTTTTTTATTCTAAATGTTTGTGTTGGATTTTTGAATGTGCATGTGTTTCCTTCTGTTATTATGTCACAAACTTCACATCGCTGTTTATTGCATTTTGTGACTCCTTTTGTAGTGTGTGGAACGAGTTTAGGAGGAGATTAGAATGTGTTTTAGGTTTTGGGGTTGGCGTTTGCTTTTATTATTTTCAGTACGTTGTTTAGTTTATCGTTCTGACTGAGAAGGATAAGGTTTTTCGTTATCTGTGTAAATAGTTCTGGGTTGTTTGAGTTGTGTGTGGAGACGTATGCTAAAATTTGTTCTTTGTTGTGTTTTTTTTTTATTTCTTAGTTGGTCTACTGGGATTTTTTTCTGCCAGTTCAATACCTTTACATATTAGTGGTGGTGGATATCCTCTTTTCCGCAGGGTTATTTGCAGTTCATTAGTCGAGTCGAACGGGTGTCTGTCTGTGACTATGGTGCAGACTCTACGTGCTGGGGAGTAGGGTATGGATTTTAGACAGTTTTTGGGATGGTGGATTTTGAAGTGGAGGTATTGTTGAGTATCTGTGGGTTTGTGGTAGATCTCTGTGATTATGTTATTGTTTTTAATTGTTACTAGAATATCTAGAAAAGGTAGTTCTGTGGGGCTCTGCTCTAGTATGAAGTTTATTTTGGGGTGTAGGTTTTGTAGTATAGTGTGGAGCTCTCTGATATTCCCCCATGTGGTTTTCCAGAGGATAAAGCAGTCGTCCAGGTATCTTTTCCAAGATTTTATGAAGAGTGTTTTGATATTGTGCCCGTATGTCTGTTCTATCCTTTCATAAATGATTTCTTCCAGGAAGGCGAGTGTAAGGGTGGCATATGTTGGTGCCATTTTAGTACCCATTGCTGTACCTAGTGTTTGGATGTAATTGTCATTATTAAATTCGAAAGAGTTATTGTTGAGGATTATGTCAATGCTGTCAATTACAAATTGTTTGGTAAATCTGGGGTGTAAAGTCTGTGTATGTTTGTCTATCCAGTATGAGATAGATTCTTTCCCCAAGTTGTGTGGGATATTGCTGTATAGGCTGCTAACATCGAATGTGGCTAGTATTGTCCCATCGTCTACTATTTGTGGTAGTGAGCTAAGGAAGTGTGTGTCATCTCTTACAAAACTTCTGACTAGATTGGTGAAGGGCTGTAATAGTATATCTATTAGGTTGCTAAGTCTGCTTGTTGGGCATGATGGTCCTGCTACTATGGGCCTGAATGTGAGGTCGTTGGGGTTTGGGGTGCTTATGTACTCCGACTTTTGTATCTTGATGGCATGTCTTACCTAGTTAGATTTGTATATTTTGGGGTAGCCAATAGAAGATGTTTGTTTTTGTTGTGAAGTTTGCAAGGAAGTCTTTTTCTTTTTTAGTTAATGTTGTATTGTATGTTACGCAGAGTTTTGTGATTTTAGATATGGTTGTGTTGTCTATGTTAGAGCTCATTGGTTTGTAATAGGTTTCGTTCCCTAGTGTTTCTAAAATTTTTGTTTTATAGTAGTCTTTATTCATGATAACTACCGCACTCCCTTTGTCTGTTTCCTTTATAATTATGTTGCTATTAAGTCGGATTTTTTTAAGTGCTTGATTTTGTTTTTGTGTTAGATTACTCGTGTTTTTTTCTTTTTGTTGGGGGTTAAGGTTCCAGAGCCTTTCAAAGAAAGTATTTAGTTCCTTTGTATTGTTTAGTTTGTTGGGGAAGTATGTTGATTTGTTTTTCACTAGAGAATCGTCTATTGTGTTTTCCTTGTAATTTAATAAATCCATCAGTCTGAATTTGTGTTCAAATTCTTTAAGGTCTTTCTTTATATGCTATGTTACTTTTGGGGGTTGGGCAGAATCTGGGACCCAGTTTTAGTACTTCAATTTCGCTTTAATTAAGTATTTCTGTAGATAGATTTATGACTTTGGGTTTTATGTTGTCTAGTCTGGTGTTGTCATTTTGTGAGGGATTCCTAAAAAATGGCGTGGGTTGTTGGTCTCATTGTTTTGGTTGGGAGATCGGTTATATTGATGTATAGGGATATATATATATATATATATATATATATATATATATATATATATATATAAATATATGCATGCTCCCTGTTGCCTGCGTGACACTGCTGTCCGAACTTTCACTTTTTGGTTACCACTTGACGCGTGTTCTCTCCACTCCAAAACGAACTTCTGCAACTTTAGCTTTTCTCTCCCCGAATCCGACTTTTCTCTTCTACAAATACAACTTCTCTGCTCTGCTCGCAATCTAACTTCAGAATGCCTTCCTTCCCCAAATCACTCCTCTTTTATCTCCAATCAGGAGCATCTCATTTGCATACCTCGTGGTCACCCTGTAGGCATATAAAGAAACAGGGCAGTCATTTTTGTTTCTTTCTTCTTCATTATGAACATGAGGTAAGCCACACAAAAACGCGGTCGGTCGTTCTTGTTTCTTTTTTCTTCATTTACATCACACGCCCCCCTGATCTTCGAGATCAATAGGATACTTCGTAATCCTCCATCCAAGCAGGCCGCCTCCTCTCACGTCGAGGCCTCTGGGGGACAACTTCTCGGGGGTTAACGTTTTCAGGTTCACTACAACGCGGGCCTAAGTCAGGTCGAGCAGCATCATTTGCTTCTCGGTGGCCCTCGATTTCTTCTTCTTCACTGCCCTCACTGCATACCGGCAATGTCACACGACGCAGGTCTAAGATATGCCGGGGAACGCCATTCACCATCACATTGTTCTTCGACTGTAATCCTGTTACAACCCCTCTTTTCCAACGAGTGGTACACTGTGCATTGGGGGGTTTCACCCACACCTCTTTACCTACTTTGATAGTGGCTTCTTCACTCTCAATTCCTGCTGCTTTGTTGCACGGATGCCGCCACTTATATGTGAAAACGGCTCTATGAGGCACAGTTGTCTCATCTTGTTTGGTCTTCGGCGAGATGTTATACCAAAACACCGCCTCTATGGGTGATACGTTGCTTTTTTCCGCAGCGGCTTTAATGATGCGATGATTCCTCTCCACTATTCCGTTGCCACTCGGCCGATACGCTGCTCTGAAAAATTGCCTTACTCCCCACTTATCGCACACCCCTTTAAAGGCTTCTGATCGGAAAGCGGGGCCATTATCCATTAAGAGTTCCTCAACCGGCCCTCTCTCCAAAAATATCTCCTCGATGACCCCTCCGATCGCCCATGCAGCTTCTGCCCTGATCTCTCTCCAGATGGCAAACCTTCCCGGTCCACAGGCGACCATCGACAGATACAATTTGTGGCGATAGTGTGTCACGTCAATGGCCAATCGCTTCCAGTCCTCCGCAACGTGTAGCTCTCCTGCTTCGTGTCTGGACGGTCCAGGGTCAATTGATTGGCACTCTCGACAGTTCTCCACCACCTCCCTAACCTCCTCCTCGGTGGTCTCCGGGTAAACCTCTCTGGCTAGGAATAACGTTCGTTCTCGACCAAAGTGGTGCATTTCGTGTGACTCTTTGACTTCTTCCCCTGCACAGCATACCGAGGAGACCTCCTTTCCCTCCTGCAGCCAGGCCTTCTTCACGCGTGTCATCGAATCCGCCTTGTTTTTTTCTGACGGGACCAACACAACAGATACTCTCAACTGGAATTCCGCTATCAGGTCGGTGAGCGCTCCGAGTCTGCGCTTGATCAGCATTTCCGCAGCACCCTTGGTCTTAATTCTCTTATCGCCAGTTACTGCCGACCGAATCCATGATGCTACCGTTGCCGAATTGGTTTTGACTTCAATTATTTTCAATCCCCATTTCAGGGCCAGATTGATTCCTTTTATAGCGGCATCTAGTTCTGCTACATTGATATGGGAGAAGTCGTTTTTTCTTAGCCACGCCGCATCCTCCACAGTCACACCTCCTATCTCTAGTACGACGCCCAACGCCAGGTTACTGGCATCGCACCAAACCACACCCGCGTCTTCGCCGCTGACATACCATTTCCCTTTCACTAGGTCCTCATTCCTCACTCTCGCAATGACTTCTTGCAGCATGTTCATGACCTCCTTCGTCACACGGCCCTCCCAGCCATCAGTGCCTGTTTGTCGTTTAATAAAGCTGCATGCTATCCTGAGCCAGCCAGCGATAGGATAGTGCCCGACCAGCCTCCCGCAGACTGAGAAGAGTTCTTGCCTCGTCAGCTCAGATCCGACTTCGGGTATTGCATTCCCTCGTTCGAAGACAAGGCTTTCTTTTCCATCTCGCCTTAGTTTCAACCCCAGCACTGTCACCTCTGCCTCCTCCACCAGGATGTCGTCAATGTACGAACTAGTGGCCTCCTCCACTGTACAGTCTTTGCTCAGCACTGTCTTCAGCACGGCAGTTATAATTTTGGGGGCTGAACTCAGCCCAAAGCCTAACCTCGTCAGACAATACACCCACCCCTTGTACCGGACCAGTTGGTACTGCCAGAGTTTTTCATCTACATGGATCTGCAGATATGCCGATTTCAGATCGACAATCTTAGTGGCCCGCCCCATTCTTCTCCATTTCCTCATGACCTCCTCACATACGTCGATCCCCGTTCCAGTGTGGCAGGCTACGTGTCTGTTCAATTCCCTAAAATCCAGCACGGGCCTAATCTTGTTTTTGGTAGGCTGAACAACCGCCAGTAGTGGCAACACTCCTTTTTCTTCCCCTGTCCACGGTTTCAGAATTCCTTCTTTTATCCACCTCTCCACTTCTTCCTCGAATCCTTTTCTTATTTCTCCTCGCAGTGTGTTTTCGTAGCAGCCCACCTTATTCTGTAGTTCTGGGGGCCCGGAGATCCATTTCCATTCCACCGTCCACCTCACACCATCAAACTTCGCCAGGAAATCTTTGTCCTCAATGCAGCAAACCTCCGGTTTTGGGGTTCTGACGGTTCTATTACCTTCCACTCCTGCCATCCCCACTGCGCCGAGACGTCCAAACGTCACTTGGCCCCCTCTTAACGTAGCGCCCCCCAGTCGGTTAATTGCACTCATACCTATAATCACGTCGACACCACCGACTAGATGATTCAACACTAGGGCTTGCAGTCCAATGGGCAACCCTTGCACCATTACCTCCGCTGTCGTCTCTCCTAGGCATTTCACATACCTGCCATCCACGGTCCTAATAATCCTGGTTCCGCTCCATGACCTCGCGACATTCCTCACTAACAACGTTGTAGTGCAGCCTGTGTCGACAAGGGCTATGGCTCTCTTCCCATTGACTACCACCGGTAACCGAGGCAATTTTCCATCATGCGCCACTCGTTTTCCTGGTCCCGTGCAGCAACACAATAGCGGCTAATATGCCCCACTTGTCCACATCGGTAGCACGTGATCCCCGGTCTCGGCTCTTTGCAGTCCTTGATCAGATGAGGACCCTGGCACCGGAAACACTTGATGGCAGGTCTCCCCTCCTGTCGCCTCGCCGGCTGCCTCTCATTCAAGTGAGGTCTCATGCACATATTTCCACTCACAGCTGCAGCCACGATTGGGCTTTTAACATTTTTCACTAGGACTCTGGCGTGGACCAAGAGATCATCCACTTGCATAGAATGGATCCCCGTGATTCTCTGCATGTTCGCAGAGATTTCCTCTGGGAAGCCGTTCACTAGGTACAGCTTTACCGTCATCTCCAGGCTCCTCCCCACGTAACCAGCCAACCCTGCCAGTCTCCTGATCTCTGCCGCAAAGACGTCAACGGACTCGCCAGTCCACCTTAAACTTGACAGCTTGCCAAGTGCTTCAAATGGGCCCTCCCCGAAGGCCAATTTCAGCCTTTGCTCCACTAAGGCAAGGTCTTCCTTGTCTTCATCTCGCATCTGCTGGTAAATCGTGAGGGCTTCCCCCTCTAAGTATAGCGGCAGCAGGGTGACCACATCTTCTATCTTTTGCAGCTTCGCCACCATTTTTAATTTCTCCAGCCACTTAATCAGGTCACCCCCCCCCCAGTAAAGGGTCTCAACATCTGAGTGCTCAGTCTCCACTCAGCCATGTTAATTTGCTTGATGTGCCGAAATAGCTTGTCGCCTGCGTGACACTGCTGTCCGAACTTTCACTTTTTGGTTACCACTTGACGCGTCTTCTCTCCACTCCAAAACGAACTTCTGCAACTTTAGCTTTTCTCTCCCCAAATCCGACTTTTCTCTTCTACAAATACAACTTCTCTGCTCGCAATCTAACTTCAGAATTCCTTCCTTCCCCAAATCACTCCTCTTTTATCTCCAATCAGGAGCATCTCATTTGCATACCTCGTGGTCACCCTGTAGGCATATAAAGAAACAGGGCAGTCATTTTTGTTTCTTTCTTCTTCATTATGAACATGAGGTAAGCCACACAAAAACGCGGTCGGTCGTTCTTGTTTCTTTTTTCTTCATTTACACCACACTCCCTATCTTAGGTTGAGCATTTGGGAAGTGATATACAAATTACCATTAGCATATGAAGCGATGCTCTTTGTGTAAACAAATTGAGTCTAGGTACTTTGGACAACGGCAAAACATTGTTAATTCACTACCCGCATAACAGCAGCCGTATAGCGCAATGGTCAGAAGCTCCAACTGTCGTTTGGGCGATCGGGTTTCGATCCTGGGTTGAGGTAGTTGCTTGTCTAGCCATACTGATGAGCTGTGAAACAGCGAAACAGTACTGTATGTGGATGACTATATATGACTTTTATCTATCTATAGATAAGTGTGTGTAATTCTATCTTTGATGAAAACATTTCTATTACAGCCAGGAATTTGATTTGAGCTGTCCATTAAGTTTTTTCCCCACTTAATGACCAACTTAATAACGAACCTAATTTCTCAACACCTTCACCATTTTGCCAACATTTCTATTTTGTTCACTCTTCATATCTTGGCAATATTTTCGTGTACGTTTAATGCTTCAACAAACAATAATAATTTTCTTGTCGATTGTGGGGCCACAGCACATGTGATTACAAAGGAATCTGATTTTATCAATTTTGACCCCAACTTTAAGCCACAAAATCATTTTGTAGAACTAGCTGACGGGAGTCGAGTAAATGATATCGTTTTGAAAAGAGGCAATGCGAAAATCTCGCTAAAGAACAGAAGTTAGTATTTAGAAAATCAAGAAATCTCCTAAAATTAGAAGGTTTTTCGGATTTAGACTGGGGAAACGACGAAGATCGCAAGAGTATATCTGAATATTGTTTCAGACTCTCAGAAAATGGGCCTATCATTTCATGGAAATCTAAAACGCAACAGATTGTATCTCTCTCTACGTGTGAAGCAGAATTCATCGCGATCACACACACGACCCAGGAAGCACTCTACTTTAAAAATATCCTAAAGACTATTTTAGAGCCAGAATTAACTAAAAGCCCCGTAGTAATTAATTGTGATAATCAAGCCAGTATAGTCTTAGCACAAAACACGATAATCAACCAAAGATCTAAGCATATAGATATAAAATACCATTTCATAAAAAACGAGGTGAAAAAGGAATCCATTATTTTGAATTACATATCATCAGAACAAAATATCGCTGATGTATTCACGAAACCCGCAACAAGAATAAAGTTACAGCGTTTTTTTTTTCTCAAAACTTGTTGGGGGATTCGACTGAATAATTTTTTTTTTCACGGCCCTGTATGTACATAGATTTCTAATATATCAAAAAAAAAAAAAAAGTCCTGGACAAGACGTTAAACTGTATCTATTTTATTTGTATTAACACTTTAACCTACTAATGCATAACTAATACTTTCGCTGGAAAAAAAAAAAACTCTTTGTAATTTTCCTTTTCGACAAAATACTTTTTGCATGCTTATTTAAAGGCGCGCAGAAATTACAATTGACTTTTATTTTTTTTGTGCACATTAGTTTTCTTTCTTATTTTTCAAAAATGTCCTATCTTTTTTGCATTGTTTTCATTAACAAAAAAAAAAAAAAAAAAATAGAACACTCTTTAAGCGGGCACATATTGAATGTTTATTTTTATGTATATTTATTCATATGCATGCGTTTTTCTTTTTTCTTTTTTACAAAACTGCATAATCAAATTTAAGAAATGGCTTCTGTTTTTACATACCCACCCCCTTTTAAGGTTAAATTACCTTCCATTTCTTTTATTTCTCTTCTCTGTACACATATATCTGTTTTGACATTTGAACACAATTAAAAATGGTGTCATTTTACATGCTAAAATTCTAAGATAAATGATTTCTAATTTTTGTTATATATAATTGAATATAAAAATATATATTTATTTTTCAGCAGAACGAACAGAAGGGACTTCCCCATTATAAAAAATAGGGAGGATGTTGCAATATTTTGGATGTATAATGGGGTAGCTATTTATTTGGTGTCCACCACACCAAAATGTGGCACAAGGCCGGAAGGTAAAAATAGGGCAATCTCCAAAAATACCGTTAGGGCTTACAACATGGCCGCCAGAAGAGTCACGTGATCCGGTTGATCCAAAACATGAATCGCCGTATTACGAAACCGGAAAACGCAAATTTAAAGCAAACTTTGACAAACAAGCATAATAATTAAGTACAAAAACAGTTTTTCAATATCATAATAATAAATAATTTATTTAGAACGGTCATTTAATTTTTTGTTGAGAAACAATCACAGTTTGTTTGTTTTTTTAAAACAGTGTTTATAAAAAATATTTTATTCAGAGTTTTTCATAAAAATGGTATTTAAAACAAGGTGTTCATTTTTTTAAGATGTAATGTCATAAAAATATGATGTAAAAAAAAATAGTTTATATTTTTAATTTTCATTTTATAAATTTAGACAGAATAGATGGAGGCGATGCAACAAATTAGCTCACAAAATTTATTTGGGCCGACTCTTTCACGCCACATAAATTCATTTAAATATGAAGTGAAGAGAGCCCTTGATGTACCGAATTGACGACGAAGTTTTTTCTTCGCTCGCATCCACGTATTTTCAATAAGTTGAGTATTTATAGTCGCGTCGTTAGGCTCCACAAAATTTCTTTCGTGGACAACAACATCGTGGCTGTAAATACCAAAGTCAATGTCTGCTACGGTTGCATAAGCGCTCCACCCATCGCTTATTATACGAGTCCCGGGTAAGATCCATTGGCGAATTATAGGGACCAGAGTTTCACATTTTCTGTCTGGAACCGCGATCAAAAGGCAATTCTTAGAGCCTCGTTCGATGGCGCCGAACACCCAATGGCTACGTCGGACAGTTCCTCTGTGATATTTCCGAGGGTAAAAATGGCTTTCATCAATTTCAACCTCTTTTGGGGTCCAGGTCTCATCTACACCCCCCAATTGAATTGGGTTTTGTTCAATGTACTGAGTGCACATTTCCCTCAAAAAGTTGCACCAGTCGCTCACTGTGTTAGCACTCACCTCACTTTCTGTTGCCATAGTTTTTTGTGGAAAATCCATGCTCCACATATACATAATTATTACAATGGTTCTTAGATTGAGGTTGCTTCTTTGAAAAAAAGAGTTTGTTCAAATTGTATTACGATATCCATCGTTTCGGCAACGCCATCTCCAACCATCCTTGGATTCAGAATATCGAGCCAACACGCATGGTGACCCACAAATTTGACAATTGCATGAATTGGCTATCAGACGTCTCTGTGCAAGCCATGTCAATATGTGCACGTCATCTGGCATTGCTAACATTAGCCGAGACAATGTCATAGTTTCGCCAAGTATAGCGTTATTGTCATGAACACGAGGAACGAGGAACAAGGGTGATACGTTAAGGGCCATTGATATTTTTGTAATTCTCTGAGGTAGGTAGCAGTTCCAATTTCAGGAATCGTCGTGGTTCAATTCCAGGAATTGTCATGGTTCAATTGCGTTCCGTCGACCTCGACCACTTGTTTGTTCTGAATAAAATACTTTTTATAAACACTGTTTTAACTAAAAACAACCTAAGATTGTTTCTCAAAGTTTGCCTATTTTTATAGCAACATTATATCAACAAAAAATTAAATACAAACAAATTGTGATTGTTTGTCAAAGTTTGCCTTCAAGGCTGCGTTTTCCATTTGCACGATTCATGTTTTGGATCAACCGGATCACGTGACTCTTCTGGCGGCCATGTTGTAAGCCCTAACGGTATTTTTGGAGATTACCGAAAATAGGCAAGCTCCCCTAAAGGAGGGGCACTCTTGCCTCATCAAAAATTGCCTGGGCATCCCTGTCAGCATTCCCCGGTAGGTGACAAGCAATTAACTTGCCCCACCGGAAAGCCCAGTGGCAAGGCCTGGGAGAGTGGACCTCCTAGGTAGTACCCAGGCGGCATACCTCAGTCCAACAGGTGCTGGGCCGGTTCCCGGCCCCTCACTTGTGGGCTGAGTGTCAAGAACGGATCCTTGACGAGTACTACTACCCTGTCTCACTGCAGCCGAAGCCGCTAGGAGACACATCCCATAATAACAAAGTGTAATGGGGTATGATCCCACACAGTCGGACGATTCTATTTATAAATGATGCTGCTAGGAACTGACGAATCGAATTAATTCACGTTCTGCTACCAACCAATCAGAAACCAGAATTGCTTCATAAATATTAAACCTTTTCTGTACCAATTTCACATGTTTCTTTTCCGTCTCGACATGGTAAGAATATTTTGCTCTGTGGAACTGTCTACTGCAAACAAGTCACCTCTCAAGACTTGTGTGTAACAACGAACCATCGGAAACTGTTCTGTCTACTGCAAACTAGTCACCTCTCAAGACTTGTTTAGAACAACGAACCATCTGAAACTAAACATGGCTTACACTTCTAGAAGCCTCCAACCTTATAAAAATACCGAATTTTGGATTCAATTCAGTTCCCTGTCAACCTCAGTCTTGAAATGACTGAATCATGATTGCATTGATTCTTTGCCGCCATCTTTGTTATTAAGAATTACTCAACGCTCAAGATCGTGACTGCATTGATTCTTCACCGATTTGGTTTACTACTGCCATCTTTGTTCAACATAATGTCTCAACACTTAACAAATTGTTTTTTATCTTTTCGTCACATAATCATTTAAAAATGAATCTCATTTTGAGGAAGTGATTTAGCTAAAGCTGCTATTATTATTATTATTATTATTAGTAGTAGTAGTAGTAGTATCTGTAATTTTTTTTTCTTTTACAGTAATATAAATCAATCTAATAATCGACCAAATGCGTATAATTGTCAGAAAAAATGTGTATATTTTTTTTAAAGAGGGCAGGTACAGAATAGTTAACATAAATCCCTCCTAATGTTAAGAATGCTTTTCTAAAAAGTACAATCTTATTTAGAAATGCATTCTTGACATGGGATGGACTTTATTAACTATTCTCTCCTTACATTGTTTTCTTATTTTGCATACCAATCGTTGGGTAATTATTTTTGGGATACCAGTACACCAGATTTTAATCTGCCACTATGGTTGGCCAAAATGTACACTAGGATTTTAGTCTGTCATAAAAACAAATTTTTACAGAAAAAAGTATTTTTACATTTTTATCTAGCGAATAAATATAAAAGTACATATGAAAAACCATGTTTACTATTTTTTAAAAATCCAACAACAAAACTGAAGTTGATATTTTGCTTCTAAAATAAAGTTAACTTTTTTGATAAATCTCTGTGTGGCTTACCGGGAAAATATTTTTTTCTAATGAATAAATATGAATAAAATTTATTTTGATAAAAATCTTTATACCTTTATCTAGCCAATAAACATAAAATTACATATGAAAAAAATGTTTATTATTTAAAAAATTCTGACTTATCCAACGAAGCTAAAATTGATGTTTCCTATTCTAAAACAACCTAACTTTTTGATAAATTCAATGTGCTAATACGGGGTCGCCAATTAATAGGAGAGGCAAGTGACCAGACTATAGATAGAAACCTTCTTCCTATAATAAAAATAAACAAAATACGACAACAGTCAATAGTAATCAACTTGGACACAATGTTTGCATAATAATTTAATAATAATAAATTTTTATTTAACCAAAGTAGCTTTATGTGATACATATTCAAACATGTCTGATTGTACACAACAGAGTTATTCCTTTTTTCCAATCTTTCTGGATATCTTTTCCATTTGCTGAGCAGTCTTTATAATTTTGGCAGGCATGTTATATAAAACTCATACAACGCATACATAGGCCACACAACAACATTCTCCCAACGACTAACCTATCATTTAGCATACAACTGTGCCATAAAACAACACCTAACATCCCATAATAAAAACCTATACTTGTCCGACATTAGAAATATCTTAACTAAAAATACTAAAATTCGATATCTTAACAACTGAACACAACTACTAAAATTACTAGAAGCCATATTTATCAAAAAAACAAAAAAAAAAACTACAGCCCTTTTTAAACCGGATCTCATTAAACACTGGGACAAATATACTAACAGTATTTAATAACAAACAAAAAACTAAATAAATGAAAAGGAAAAGAAAATAACAATCACTTCTGATGATAATCGGATGCACAGATAGAAAGCGCTTCAGAAGAATATAGCTGAACAACAACTTTTGGGCACCATTTTATATAATATGCCTGCTGAAATTAAAAAGACTGCTCGGCAAATGGAAAAGATATCCAGTAAGATCGGAAAAAAGAATAACTATGTCATGTTCAATCAGGCATGCTTGAATAATGACTTGCTGCCAATATATATATATATATATATATATATATATATATATATATATAAATATAAAAATGTAACTCTTGGTTCGTTCGCAATTAATTGTCTAAAAAACCACTGGATGGATGGCTTCCACTTTTTGGTATAATATGTTTACTATATCCATGTGTGTTTTTATATATTTCTTTTTAATTTTATACTTAATTAATGTTTTTATATATTTCTTTTTAATTTTATACTTAATTTTTCTATGATAAATAGGTGCGTTTCTTTGTACAGATAGGCCATTTTTTTTTTATTTAGGGACAATTATTTATTACCGCTTCCTGTCACGTGGCCAGTGTTTCTAATTTAGCGGTTTTCCTGCTAGATCTGGAGATTTCGTTTGCAATTTAGCGGGAAATTCTAGAAAATCTGGAGATATTTAGCACCACACACCTGCAAGCGCTTGAAAATACTTTAAAACATAAAATAAATTCATTCATGTAAGTAAAAAAAAAAAGTAGCATTTATTGCCTTTGGTAAAAATTATTTATTGATTATTTGTTTTGTTTTTCACCTTTTTTTCGGCTAACCATTCTTAAATCTCGCTATAAAATCGATTTTTCCAAGTACATTTCAGGTGGGGGGGGCATTCCAACCTTCGAAGTTTAGTTTAAAATACGAAATTTAGAAGTATTTAGTCGAAAATTGTAAAGAGAAACAACAGCATCTACCAACCTAAATACTTTTAACATGCTAAAACAAAGTTTTTTTGTTTTTTTATTTTTCTAATTTCAAAATATGTTGCACCATTATTGTGATGTTCAATTTGCAGTATATTTCAATTTAACTTTTATTATAAAAAGTTTGAGTTTATAATTTGTTTCCTGCAAAAAAAAAAAAAAAAAAAAAAAAAAAAACCCTCTCTGAAAAAACAGGTAAAACTAGCTGATAAAATACTGGAGCTAACCGCTTCAATATAATTCCAGAAAAATATAGTGAGAAAACACGGAACATTTTATATATTGAATATACTATATTTATAATTTTTTTATGGTAGCAAGTTAAAATAGGGAATTTGGGGGGGGATTAGCGATTTTTGAAAATTTCAGATGATAAAAGTTAAAAATCTAGCGATTTTCTGGACATTTCTTTCTCCTGATCTCGCGGGTTTTTTTTTTTTTAAATCTCAGTTGCCAACACTACATCACTAAAAAAAAAACACTACAGGCTTAATGTAAACAGAATGTGTTTACAATATCGGTAAATTTTCAATGGGTTTAATCACATGATTATTAATAAATTAACCGCACGTAAGTAAAAAAAAGTAGCATTTATTACCTTTGGTAACAATTATTTATTCATTATATGTTTTGTTTTTCACCTTTTTTTCGGCTAACCATTCTTAAATCTCGCTATAAAATCGATTTTTCCAAGTACATTTTAGGTGGGGGGTGGGCATTCCAACCTCCGAAGTTTAGTTTAAAATACGATAGAAACAACAGCAAAAAAAAATAAACTTATACCAATATAGTAGAATTTAATTATCTACCAACCTAAATACTTTTAACATGCTAAAACAAAGTTTTTTTTGTTTTTTTTATTTTTCTTATTTCAAAATATGTTGCACCATTATTGTGATGTTTAATTTGCAGTATATTTCAATTTAACTTTTATTATAAAAGGTTTGAGTTTATGATTTGTTTCCTGCAAAAAAAAAAAAAAAAAATACCCTCTCTGAAAAAACAGGTAAAACTAACTGATAAAATATGTAAGCCTTCTGGGGAGCTAACCGCTTCAATATAATTCCAGAAACATATAGTGAGAAAACACGGAACATTTTATATATTGAATATACTATATTTATAATTTTTTTTACGCTAGGAAGTTAAAATATGGAGTTTGGGGGGAGGGGGGATTAGCGATTTTTGAAAATTTCAGATGATAAAAGTTAAAAATCTAGTGATTTTCTGGACATTTCTTTCTCCTGATCTCGCGGGTTTTTTTAAATCTCAGTTGCCAAAACTGCATCACTAAAAAAAAAAGTACAGGCTTAATGTAAACAGAATGTGTTTACAATATCGGTAAATTTTCAATGGGTTTAATCACATGATTATTGATAATGTAACCACGTGATTGAAATTGTATTTAAATTAACCACACATAGTCGCTTTCATATCAAATATTCATCGAAAAATGGTAGGTACAGATAAAATGAATGCCGACGCTCAAAGTGTATACACATTTTGACCACTCCCTTTACTTAAAAATTCACCAAAAATCAGGAAATTAACCAATTTTAATGAAAATTGCAGTATTTATCAAATAATGATCGCAGAATATAATGAACTAATTATTCTTACTTAACTCTTAGTGAAAATGTTTTATTTTCTTTAAACAAAAAATACCTTTACTAAAGTTATGGTTTTCAGTAGTAAATACAAAATGCAAGAATTTATTTTTGCTTTTTTTAAAGCATCGTAATTTGTAACAATAAAACATAATTTTTACAGTAACATTACGAAAAAAGCCCCTAAAGTCCGTATGAATGAATTCGATATAACTCGAAGAAAAATGAATTCTCGCATACTATTCAGGAAATTAAAGATTCAATTAGATTCCTATTTCAGTCACCTAAATTATTTAGGGTGAAATGAGTTTAGGAATTTATAGCCAAACCTGAATATTTTTTTTTTTTTTGCTTAAAAAAAATAGCATTAATACAGTAAGTTAGGTAAAATTTGCATAGAATGCTCTGCTTTACGGTTGTTGTAAAAATGGAACGGAAATTTGAATTTCGTTCCCTTTTAAATTCGGTACATTTTTACATTACGTCCAACTTATCGTTCACATTCGACACATCAACTTTTATAGCTTTTCGGGTATGCTGGCAAGGTTAGGGGTGTCTATTCCGAAAGCCGTTCTTAACATGAGTAGATTGGTAGGTGTGTCAGAAATTTCGTGAAAAATAGTGAATAATTCCACCCCGTTTTTCCAAGCTTATAACTCCTCGAAAAATGTAACTCAAGCCCTATTTTTTTTTTCAATTAAGGGAGCAAGGACCAAGGTTTCATTGAAAAAAAAAACAAACAAACAACGTGTTTTTTGTTTTTTTTTAAAAAAGGTTTTAAACTTCGAACTTTACAGGTAAATTTCTAGAAAACACTACTTTTTTTTGTTTTAAATTTGAATATATTATTTATTGACCTTTTCTCTTCAATTTGTGATATATAACACTTTGGTGAGTAAATTATTTACTTTTTAATAGACATTTCCAAATGGGAGGCGTGAATTATTCGACCTCCTGTTTTTCCAAGCTTATAACTCCTCGAAAAATGTAATTCAATCCCTATTTTTTCTTTCAATTAAAGGAGCAAGGACCAAGGTTTCATAAAAAAACAAAAACAAAAGAAAAAACAAACAACGTGGTTTAAAAAAAACAGGTTTTAAACTTCAAACTTTACAGGTAAATTTCTAAAAACCACTACTTTTTTGTTTTAAATCTGAATATATTACTTATTGACCATTATTATTATTATTATTCAATTTGTGATATATAAAACTTTGGTGAGTAAATTAATTATTTACTTTTTAATAGACACTTGAAAATGGGGGGGGGCGTGAATTAAAAAAAACGTTTGTCTAAAATATTATATTCGGTTTATTGGAAAGGGCATAAAATTTCACATTGACCCTGAAAATATCGTAAAAATAGAATCAATAGAAAAATTTTGATAGATTTTTAAAGCTTAAAAATTGAAAAATATTGAATTCGTAAAATGCATTAGTTTTTTAAAAAATAAAAAAAATATTTCTATTACTTTTAAAACAACTTTATTAGTTTATTTTGGAAGTATAATCCATAAAGAAAATAAACAACCACTTTAAAAAGAGAAATTACGAGATTTTTATATTTTATTCGCAGTTTCGTGATAAGGGTGTCAAAAATTCTGATACATCTACTAGATTGGAATGTTTATTCGTTGTAAACGTACCCTACAACCTATAAATGTCGACATTTCCAATGTGAATGGTAAGCTGGACTTATGTAAAAAATAACAAAAAGATATACCAAACTGACTTTTTCGTTTAAAAATGGAATTATTTCCCTTTCGTTATTAACTTTTTTTTTTTTTAAATAAATATTTTATGTTTGATATACATAAAGTACAATTGTTGAATGTTACTGTTTTGATTATATTCGTTTGAAGGAGGGGCACAATTAAAAAATTAAGAAAGATTAAAACGAAGCGAAATTTAAGTTTCCGTTCCATTTTTACAACAACCGTAAAACAGCACATACTCAGCAAGTTTTATCATAATTTATAAGCATTATGTTTAAACACTAAATCAACATTTTATTTATTTTTTTTTGCATAATTAATGATGGAACTATTTTTCTGTTTATTTTCTGAACATCTGTTAAAAAAACTAGAATCAAATTTTTCTCTACTTTCACATAACTATTTACAGTGTTCATGCAAAGCATTCATCTGTTCTTTTTATAATAAAAATTCCGTTTTCAAAGAGGAACGTTTACTGACAAATTTCTTTAAAAAAAAAAGAAGTTTTCCTGAAAAAACAACTTTCACCTAACAATTTATGGTAAAAAATTAATCTTTTTTGGGGAGAAAAAATAACAACTTTTATTGATTAAAAAAATTGCAAAAAATAATAAAAGTAAATAAATGAACAAAATGTAATTTTTCTTGAGGAATGTGTTCCATTTTAACAAACTGAACCACAGCAACGCGTGGCCGGGTACAGCTAGTATATATATAAAAATGTAATTCTTGGTTTGTTACAAGTGAATAAAACCATATTTCTACGTTACCAATTTATTTGAAATTTTCAGACAACCCATCTTTAGAGTCGGGGGATGTTTTTATGTTATTAAAATAAATTTACCTCGCGAATTATTAAAATATTAAATAAAATAAATATATTTTTATAACCGTTAGTGCGAATCTGCTTTGTTGATAAAACTGAACTTCCAGTTCGATTCATTTCACAGCCACGAATTGATGAAACGAAGTAATTTCATTTTCTGTTTACTCGATAAGTAAAAAAAAACAAAAACATAATTCATTTGTTTATCTTCCAAATTTTTTAATTTACACATTTTTTCTTTATTATATAAGGCCAAAAAAAAAATTTGTCGCTTGTTTTTTGAGTTTTTTTTTGTTTTTCGATATAAGATTGGTTGGTAAAAGTACAGTTTTTTTTTACGGATTGGTAACTTGCTAAAATAATACTTGGTGCAAATGCAAAGAGTGGTCCGCGCTATTTTTTAAATCATATTTCCAGATTTAATTAAAGTTTTATTATATGTTTTTTTATTCAATTGTAAGGTTAAAATACACCCTCCCTTCCCCATGTTAAGAATGGCTTTTTAAATATTAACGTTATTATTACAACACGGATCACTCTCTGCATGAGTACTGTACTTTCACCTAACAATCTAATAAACAAAACATGGTACTTATGCAGAGAAAGTACCATAATAATATAATAGAATAATAACGTTATTTAGAAAGCCATTCTTAACATGGGGAGGACGTTTTGTTACTATTCTATACTTTCAACTAACAATTTAATAAACAAAAGATGGTACTTATGCAGATAAGGTACCGTGCTGAAATAACGCTATTAAGAAAGCCATTCTTAACATGGGAAAGGGAGAGTGTTCTGTAACTATTTTATATTTTCACCTAACAATTTAATAAACAAAAGACAGTAGTTATGCAGAGAAGGTACAGTGCTGAAATAATACCGTTATTTAGAAAGCTATTCTTAACATGGGAAGGGAGTTTTGCATCTATTCTATACTTTCACCTAACAATTTAATAAACAAAAATAGATAGTACGTATGCATAGAAAATACCGTGCTGAAATAATGTTATTTAGAAAGACATTCTTAACATGGGGACGGTATTTTGTAACTATTCTGTCCTTTCACCTAACAATTTAAAAACAAAACATGGTACTTATGCAGAGAAGCTACCCCGCTGAAATAATGACATTATTTAGAAAGCCATTCTTAACATGGGGATAGGGGTGTTTTGTAATTATTCTGGACTTTCACCTAACAATTTAATAAACAAAAGTTAAACTTAAGCAGACAAGGAACAGTATTGAATCATTAACATTTAGAAAGCCATTCTTAACATGGGGAGGGAGGATGTTTTCTAACTATTCTGATGCAGAGAGTGATCTGCGCTATTTTTTAAATCGCATTTCCACGTTTAATTAAAGTTTTATGATATGTTTTTTATTCAATTGTAAGGTTAAAGTACAGAATAGGTACAAAACCCCCTCCCCATGTTAAGAATGGCTTTTTAAATAATAACGTTATTATTTCAGCAAGGATCACTCTCTGCATGAATGCCGATTAACGTTTTGTTCTTTGCTTTTTTTACCATATTTTTTTGTTTTTTTTTCAAAAAAACCTTTTTAACAAAGATTGAAAGTGCATGTTTTTTCTTTTTTTTTTACAGAAGTTATTTTTATATAAGAAAATATGAATGCTTATAAAGAAATTGGGTACTTGTGCACTTATTGATCCGTGCTGAAATAATAACATTATTACTTAAAAAGCCATTCTTAACATTGGGAGAAGAGGGTGTTTTGTATCTATTCTGTACTTTAACCTTACAATTGAATGAAAAAACGGTAAATTTTTAGATTAGGTCCACCTCCACAATTTTCTTTTAAATGACGACTTTAGTAGGTTTTCGACTATGCTGAATACAGAAATCGCATTGAAATTTTGCAGAAATAAGTAGTTATCGAGATATTAAAAATTTGTTTAATGCATTGTAATCTCTGGCAGCCGTCTTTTTTACACGCTTACGCGTGTCATAAACAAATCTATGGACGTAACAAAGCTGGCCGCCAAAGAATACAATGCATAAAACAACTATCTATATCTCGATAACTATTTATTTCTGCAAAATTTCAATGCGATTTCTGTATTCAGCATAGTCGGAAACCTATGAAAGTCGTCATTTAAAGGAAAATTGTGGAGGTGGACCTAATCTAAAAAAAATACCAAAAAAACATAATACTTTAATTAAGCTTGGAAATACGATTTAAAAAAATAGTGCGGATCAGTAAGTGCATTAGCACCCATTAATCGACTCACGTGACCTTATTAACAAATATTATCAAAGGCAAGATATGTTACTTTATTACCAAAATGGATAATTTTTTTTGTTTTTTTTAATGCAAAATTTTTATTCGGCTCAAAAAACACAGCGTTTACTGTTATATTTGAAAATTACAAATGGCGGCAGACTGTGTTAACACATTAGGTTTGGGAAAATGAGTTAAAACTAAAAAAAACTATACAAAATACTGTTAAAAACCACTGAATACATGTCTGCCTATGTCACAGTAACATATATTGAGTGAGTTCCTGACAGTATTTTGTATAGTTTTTTAGTTTTAACTCATTTTCCCAAAGTTAATGTGTTCAACAGTCTGCCGCGATTTGTATTTTTCAAATATACAGATAAACACTACATTTTTTCAAACCGATTAAACATTTTACACTAAATAAAAACACTAAAATCTTATCCAGTTAGGTAGAAAAGTAACTTACCTTGCCTTTGATAACATTTATTTGTTATATTTATTTTTCAACAACTTTTTCGTTTCTGTGTTTAGTAATACAAACCCGTTTTATTTACTATAACGTTTAGCCGACTTGAAGAACAGTGTTTATCAGTGTATTTGAAAAATACAAATGGTGATGGACACTGTTGATGATGTTAAGTTTGAGAAAATGATTTAAAACTAAAAAACTATACAAAATACTATCAGAAACCCACCGAATATGTCAGCCTATGTCACAATAACATATAATCAGTAGGTGTCTGACATTGTTTTGTATAGTTTTTAACTGATTTTCCCAAACTTAACGTATTCAACAGAGTCCGCGACCATTCGTCTTTTTCAAATACATAGATAAACACTGCGTTTTTGAGCCGATTAAACATTTTACATTAAATAAAAACACTAAAAAATTATCCAGTAAGATAGAAACGTAATTTAGCTTACTTTTGCTTTCATTTATTCGTTTTTGAACAACTTTTTCGAATCTGTGTATAGTAACACCTCCCCTTACCCAAATATTAATTAAAAACTCACATTTTTGAATACAATAAAAAAGAAAACTATTTAGCGTTTCAATGGTTTAGCAACTTTCGGCTTAATCCACTGAATGTTGGTCAAGCCCAAGCCATGATTGATGGTAACTCCCGAGGATCCGGATCCAATTCTGCAAGAGTACCATATTTTTTTTTATTTTTGCCTTTTTTTTTTTTTTTTACTTTTTGGAGTGGATTGCTGTACTAAGGATATAAGAAACATGCATTTTCTCTTTTTATTAGAATTTTCCATTACATGAAATTAAGCCACAGCAACGCGTGGCAGGGTACAGCTAGTATATATATATATAGAGAGACAGACAGACAGAGATAGATGTGGGATATTGATTACGGTTTTCATACTTGCGATCTCCTGTGGTCATAAAATTAAATTCAATTAAAAACATTTATGATATTCAAGCCAAATAGTTCAGAGTGGTGTTGTGGTGATTTCTGAAGTGAAAGTAATGGACAAATTGTGAAAGAAATGAAAACAAATGAGTTAAAATGTGTAAAATTGGAAAGAGGATAGACAGGAGACTACAAAAGGTTGGAAATCCTTTACAACTGTGGCAATTGTTATTCCAAGCATATTTGACAAAGAAAATCGGGAATAAAATGTATCCCATTCCCAGATGTAGCATTGACTTTCCAAGCCTAATTTAATTTGTTCTTATCAGTTTTTATGGTAAGTAAAACAAATATTGTAGAGTTCACTTGCCTATTAAATATCACAGATTTTAAAAAGCTTTTGGTACATATTTGATAAACGGCCATATCGTACCTATTAGAGACTTCCTACTTTAGTATCAAAAGATTTAAAATGCTTGGATATTTTTTCTGGTGCTACATTGACCTTCGTGTTTTCTGATCACCACATCTGAAATATTTCATGTTTCCTTATTTGGTTTTAGCATAACTGAAAAATACGGATAAAAATTTTGTAAGTTTATCAAAACCTTGGATAGAATATATATAGAGCAAAAATTTAGAAGTATTTTAACTTAAAAAAAAGTTTTATTTACATTTAAAATACCCCCAAACATACGACATTCTACTTTTTAGGCGATTATGTATGAATACTCTGAAAGGTTATTTTAGAATTAAGAATAGGGGTTCAGTTGTGCATATAAATATGATGTAAAATGATTCCATTTCTGGTACATTCTAACTTTTTAAGCAGTTAAGTAATTTTTACCACTAATTCTAAGTCCGATCAGCTATATCATAAAATCACATGTAATTGCTTTATTTTTCACATTACGACCCAAACTTAGGGTTAATAGTAAGAAAGGAGGGTGGCTTTTATGACTTTTAAAAATCACATATTTTATAATAAAGTTTGATTTGGAATATTAACTTTCCCAATATTTAAAGCAAATAAAGTTGGTTACATATCCTTAAAACATTGTCTGATCAACAAGGTGTGATCATTTTGCATTAAAGTTACATACGATACTTATTCTTTGGGATTTTATTGTATTTTTATCACTAAATTTTTTAAGTTGTTCACAGGTAATTGCCTAAAAATGGAGAATCATATTTTTCTTTTTTAGATGTATCACAATATAAGTTGAATTTTTTAAAATAATGAACACAGTTTTAACATGTAATTTTATGTTTATTGGCTAGAAAAATAAACTTTATTCATTTTTATTCTTTAGAAAAAAATATTTTCCCGGTACACCACACAAAGATTTATCAAAAAAGTTGATTTTGTTTTAGAAGCAAAACATCAGTTTCAGCTTCATTGTTGGATTTAAAAAATAATAAACATGGTTATTCGTACATAATTTTATGTTTATTTGCTAGATAAAAATGTACAAATGATTTTTTTCAGGAGAAATTTGTTTTTATGACGGAATGAAATGTGCCGCATTTTTTGGCAAACCAAAATGGCGGATTGAAATCTAGTGCTCTGGCGTCCCAAAAAAGAATTACTGATTATTTTACATTGAATGTATATTTGAAACTGATCTTCTACTCTAAATACTAAAATGATTTTTCTTTCTGCCAAGTTTTTGTAAGGGTCTCACACTATAAAAGTAATATTTCTTTTTGGAATGGGAATTTAGCTGAGAGTATTAATCTACAAATTTGTCATTATTATCATCATTATTATTATTATTTGCATCTCATTTTTGTTTTTGTCTACACCAAATCAATTTAATGT
Organism: Euprymna scolopes; assembly: GCF_053919585.1. NCBI lineage: Eukaryota > Metazoa > Mollusca > Cephalopoda > Sepiida > Sepiolidae > Euprymna > Euprymna scolopes. The sequence continues at coordinate 95,116,316 of NC_136485.1, forward strand.
AGAATAATCAAAAGAACTGTGTTAGTCAATAACACACAACAACAACAATAATAATAATAGCAGCAACACTTACCAAGGGTCCAGCTCATGCACAAGACAGACATCAGATTGAGCTGGACTGAAGGCTTGTATTTATGTACAAGCATATCCAATCAGGTGATTCAGCCAATCACAATCCAAGGAATAGACTGGCCCATGTGTGCACAATGGAATCTCCCATTGTGCCATAAATAGTTCTCCTCTTTCATGAGAAGTAACTTTAGTCTTTGTCAAGTTATCCACAACTTGAACGCTGACCAAAAGTCCACTACACAATCCAACATGGCGCTAAGAACAGGATTCGAGACAGAAGATTGGGAAGACTATTTCCTCAAAGCAGGCATTGCTGCCGATTCCGCCAAGAGCTACGCTGCAACTTTTGTGAAGGAAAAACTGAGGAAAGAAAACCTTCAAGTAATGGATCGAGCCATGCTAAGAGAATTGGGAATCACAACAATGGGAGAAACTCTGTCTATTCTTCGACAAGCCAAGGAGCCCGCTACCCAGACCACCTATGCTAAGGCACCAGCTGCCAGGCCTCCCCAACTTCATCTCGAAATGACCCCTCAACAATTCAGAAAATTTCGGATTGACTGGGAAGTATTCACCAGAATAACGGACATGCCAACTTCTCAGGCAGTTATACAGTTGCGCTGATGAATCCGTTCAAAACGCAATCATAAATACGTACCCTAAGTTCTTCACCACCAACCCAGACAAGCTGCTAGAGATGACAGAAGCATTGGTAACTCAAAAATCAAATCCCATGGTCCATCGGATGACATTTGCAGCTATATCACTGCATGAAGATGAACCCATCCAACAATACCTTGTTCGTCTTAGGTCCACGGCCATAGACTGTAATTTTTCATGCCCCAACTGCGATCACGACCTGTCCGACATTTACATCAAGGACCAATTTATCAAAGGGATATCGAATGATACGCTTCAGACCGATCTACTGGCAAAAGCCGGGTTGCTAAAAACTCTCAACCAAAATATTTGTCATGCTGAGGCATTTGAGTCTGCACTACGGGACCAAACCGCAATGACTGATACCTCAGACATAGCTACAGTCCGGATGTCAATGTATCGCAAAAAAAAAAAAAACACAGTGCTGTACGGACTAGCAGAGGCAATATTCGCACTAGCTCTACTGCTACTCACAACGATAACATTGCTGATAAAGAACCCCGTCAAACCTGCATAGGTTGCGGTAGTCACCAACACGGTACTCCAAGGACAAGTGCCCGCCATTTAACATGTCCGGCATGGAATCAAAGGTGCAACACTTGTGGGAAACTTAACCATTTCTCAGCAGTGTGCTGGACAAAGAAATATCGCCCGGCAGTGATAAAGAGTTTTGAAGACCAAGAAGCTCCCATGAATACACTCATGGCCCATATCACATTCGATCAAATGAGGGGCACCATTATGACTACAGAAGGTGATCTGTTAACTGAAATAAATGCATCAGTAATCCCATTCTCACCAAAACCAGATCCCAGACGAGCTGTCAATATTCCTAGGAGTTGTAGTACAACGCTAAAGGTTTTTCCCGACAGTGGTGCCGCCATTTGTCTTGGGGGACAAAAGCATTTAATCAAAATGGGCCTCACAGAGATTAGTCTTATCCAATCAAGAAAGATCATACGAACAGTTGGAGGTTTCACACTCATGTGTCAGGGTTGGCTACCAGTTGAGTTTGTGGTCAGAGGGAAAACAACTAAACAAGCCCTCTACATATGCAAGGGCATACAACGGATTTATCTCAGCAGAGCAGCCTGCATTGATGTGGGAATATTGCACAAACATTTTCCAAACCCTTTAGCAGACATACATGAAGAGGTAGACACCGAGTCTAAAAAGTGTGTAGATCAATTGCCAAATCACCCCAAAAACCTCCCTTTTCCCGCAACAGAAGATAACATAGACAAACTTAAGAGCTGGCTCCTAGAAAAGTTTGCCAAAACGACATTCAACAAAGATGGGATATTTCCAGCCATGTCCGGCCCAGCTGCCCACATTCACCTCAAAGAGGGAGCAATCCCTAAAGCCAGGCATAACCCAATTCCTGTACCCTTCCACTTCAAGGAACCAGTAAGACAAGCCCTTTGGAAGGATGTAGAAAAAGGTATCATAGCTCCAGTACCCGTGGGTATGCCTACTGATTGGTGCAGTACTATGGTAATAACTGCCAAAAAGAATGGTAATCCAAGGAGAACAATAGATTACCAACACCTTAACTCTCAATGCAAGCGAGAAACCCACCATACTGGGTCGCCATTCCAGTTGGCACTGCAAGTACCACCTAGAACAAAGAAAACAGTCCTAGACGCTGTTGATGGATACCACTCGATTCTCTTAGACAAAGAATCTCAACCATTAACCACCTTCATAACTGAGTGGGGAAGATACATGTATCTTAGGATGCCTCAAGGATATGTCGCATCTGGGGATGCTTACACTCGCAGATACGATGAGATAATAAAAGATATCCCACGCAAGGTGAAGATAGTAGACGATACCCTGCTATATGACTCTAGCATTGAGGGAGCCTTTTATCATACCTTCGATTTTCTGCTCCAATGTGCTAAGAATGGAATTGTGCTCAACACCGGCAAATTCCAATTCTGTCAGGATGTCGTACAATTTGGAGGCCTCCAGATAACTTCTTCAGGAGTGACTCCTTCTGAGTCCATGATACAAGCGATACAGGATTTTCCAGTCCCAAGGACAATTACTGATGCCAGATCATGGTTTGGGCTTGTCAACCAAGTAGCCTGGGCATATTCACTGGGTCCAGTTATGGTGCCTTTTCGGGACCTCGTCAAACAAAACTCCAAATTTGCCCGGAATCAAAACCTTGAAGACGCATTCAAAGATTCCAAGCGAGTTATAATTCACCTAGTCCAGAAGGGGGTAGCAACATTTGACAAAGACAGAGCAACTTGCCTTGCTCCAGATTGGAGCAAAGAAGGAATGGGCTTCCTATTCCTACAAAAACATTGCCAATGTACCATGGAAAAAGCCCCAATATGCTGTTCCGAAGGTTGGCATCTGATATATGCCGGCAGCAGATTTTGCACGGATGCTGAGCGCAGATACGCACCAATAGAGGGTGAGGCAGCAGCAATAGCATAGGCATTGGAGAAATGCCGTATGTTCGTCATGGGTTCTCCAAACATCATAGTGGTCACAGACCATGAACCTCTGAAGGGGATATTTGGCGATTGTGATCTGAGCAAGATCCAAAACCCCCGGCTCTTTAGACTAAAGGAAAAGACCCTGAGATACAGATTTACCATACAGCATTGCCCCGGGAAGTGGCACAGACGCCCTGATGCAGTTTCCCGACACCCAGTGGCGATGGTGCAAGCCCTCCTCAATGTATTTCCAACAAAACCCTCTCAAATGGATATACTGGAGTCGAACAACATAAGCAACATAACAGAGTCAACAGCCTTAATAGCAACATTTGCAGACAGCAGTAATATAGCCATGCTATCACCAGACCTAATTCGTTCAGCAGGTCGTGGCGATCAACAATATAACAGATTAATAGACACAATACAGCAAGGCTTCCCAAAAACACGTAATCTCACTGCGCCCAAAATCTGTGAGTATTGGGAGGTGAGGCACAGCCCTAGCACTGACAATGGTCTAGTATTGTTGGATCGAAGGATCATCATCCCCAAAACACAACGAAAAAAGGTCCTACACTGCCTGCATTCTGCACACCAAGGAGTAGTCGGCATGAAAGCACGTGCCAACGAATCGGTGTACTGGCCAGGGATGGATGCATCAATCCGCAGTATTAGGGCGAATTGCATGGTATGCTCAACCATCGCACCTAGTCAACCAAGGGAGCCTATCATTCTAACACGATCCCCAGAGTGGCCATTCCAACAAATCGTCATGGATATTTTTTATATTGGAGATCACACATACCTTGCCTGCGCAGATAGGCTAACTGGTTGGTCAATTTTATACCGCCTATAATCAGGTCACACTACTACAACCAAATTGATGTCCATATGCCGACAACTGTTCCAAACATATGGTGCCCCAGAAGAACTCAGCACCGATGGCGGCCCACCTTTCACTTCCAGCACGTTCCAAGAATTTCTGAAAACATGGTGTGTTAGGCACAGATTATCTTCTGTTGCGTATCCCCAATCCAATGGCAGGGCAGAGCTCGCAGTAAAAACTGCAAAGAGGATTGTGAAAGGAAACACAGGCCCCCACAGTTCCTTGGACAATGACAGTGTTGCCCGGGCCATCTTGCAGTATCGGAATACCCCAATCCAAAGCATTGGCCTATCACCGGCCCAATTATTACTTCACCGTCGACTACGTGACTCCATCCCATCACAGCCAATCCTCTACAAGCCTCATCCTGAATGGGTGTCAGCGGCACAACATCGCGAGGAAATGCTCCACCACCGCAATGCAAAAATAGTAGAAAGATACAATAAATATACCCACAATCTTCCACCATTACAAGCTGGTGACACTGTAGCCATCCAAAATCCAGTCAATCGCAGATGGAACACAACGGGCAAAATCATCAGTTCCCTACCAGATCGACAATACCGAATCAGGGTTAACGGATCCGGAAGGATCACACTTAGGAACTGCCATTTCCTCAGAAAATGCGAACTTAAGCCTGCACCAACCCCAATACCAAGTGCAGCACTAGGACCAACAATTCCCTCAAGCGATACTACATTCTTGCATCTCTCACTATCTCCCTGCACAGCAACCAAACCCCAACAACAAACCGCACATATATCCCCACGCTTTCGATCAAGGATTCCCCGAGCTCTTTCTAGGTTACTACCACACAACAAACTAGGCCTAAAAGAGAGATACACCTCTCACACAACCCAGCCTACTCGTGGGGGGGGGGAAGAGGGGAGATGTAGAATAATCAAAAGAACTGTGTTAGTCAATAACACACAACAACAATAATAATAATAGCAGCAACACTTACCAAGGGTCCAGCTCATGCACAAGACAGACATCAGATTGAGCTGGACTGAGGGCTTTTATTTATGTACAAGCATATCCAATCAGGTGATTCAGCCAATCACAATCCAAGGAATAGACTGGCCCATGTGTGCACAATGGAATCTCCCATTGTGCCATAAATAGTTCTCCTCTTTCATGAGAAGTAACTTTAGTCTTTGTCAAGTTATCCACAACTTGAACGCTGACCAAAAGTCCACTACACAATCCAACATTTAAGAACCCACCAAATTTTTATAATTAAAAGGCACAGAATAGTTAACAAATCCCACACCCTCCTAATGTTAAAATAGTTTTCTAAATAGTAACATTATTTAGAAATTCGTTCATAACAAAGGTAGTGTCATTATTAAATATTTGGTTCTTACATCGTTGTCGCATTTTACCTACCAATCATCGACTATTTATAAAAACTTTCAAGTAGCATGTTGTACACTAATGATGAACTGATACACTCTGACTTTGGTTTAAATCAAAATCTTTTGTTGTCTTACAATTTTCAATCAATTACAAGGAAAACATTTGAGAAAAAATATATGCAGAAATTATGCAGAAATTTGAAAATTTGCAAAAACAAAATACATCTCTAGTTAAATATTTATTAATTTTAAAAGAATCGGAAATTTAGAATGGAATCGGTAATTGTATCGGAATCAGGAAAAATTTTGAATCGTCCATTCACTATTGCGCAGTGACAGAGTGGTTCAATGTAAGGCTCAAACAGGCTGGAGAAAAGAGATGGATATCAATCGGAGATCCCAATTTTCAAGCACAATTTGACAGGAATCAGTGGATGGTGGTGTGGGCATGGAAGAATAAATCACCGATGTTAATAAACAGAGTGGCATACTATGATAATTCACTCTAAGGAGGAGGTAAAAAGTATTTTGAAGAAGAAGTGGACAGATGGATCAAGGAGGGCATACTGTTGCTGTGGACAGATGATATTGAATCTGACATCTTGCCATTGATGGCTGTTCTGTAACCAACAAAACGGAAGATTAGACCAGTTCTGGATTTCAGGGAGTTGAACCGTTGAGTGCCATATGCAGTGAAACCATTAGAGAGTGGAGGCAAATAAATGGTGCATCTACGTTAGTCAATCTAAAATCTGCCTACGTTAGTCAACTTTGCATCACCAAGAAACTCTGGAAGTACCAGTTAGTCAAATATAAAGGCAGAACTTACTGCCTTACAAAGGTGAGGTTCGGGTTGAACTTGGCACTCAAGATAATATTGACCATTCTGAGGAAGGTTCTGGAAAGAATAGGGGGAAAAAGATAGCGCTGTGAGCTCATAAATCGATGACATCCTTATAAATTAAACTTTGGTGACTACAAAGGAGGTGGCGGTTCACTTGAAGTTCAGGCTGGTCGCAAAGGCACCAGAAGAATTGGACAGGGGAGTGACCTTGGGGTGAAGCTGAAATGAAGTATGTCGGGTGACCTGAAATTTCGAAGGACGAATGTGATTCCGCAAATGAAAGAAGAGCTCAACAAGTGGGAGCTTTTTTCCATATACAGCAGGTTGATTGGGCATTACCCCGTTGCTGTCTGGCTTAGACCAGTATGCAGCTACATCAAGAGGCATGTTGAAGGAAGAGGATGAGATGATAAAGTGAGATGAAGAACAGTCGCTTTGATCAAAGAGGTCCTGAAAGAAGTGGAAAGACAAGACCCAGTTCGGGAAACAAGGAACATGCTGTGGACACTGGATGGAGTCGTGTGATGTGATTGCAACAAGTGTAGTCTTGGAAGAGGGTAGAGTGGTTGTGGAGGACATGGCCTGACTAAAGAAGAAGGATGATGCTAGTCACATCAAAACAGACTCTGCCACTGTGTTTGGCTGGCCAAAATCAATGATTTCAAACAATAAAAGGATAAGGATGAAAGGGGCAGCAGAGATACTTAGGATGCTGGCTGAACTGATGCAGGAGTTTTCTGTGAAGCTGCGCGTAATCATGGTGTCTTCCACAAAGAACAGAGTGGATGTTCTCAGGTGAGTGAGAAAGAGCTGGCTTGTGCCAAAAAAAGAGGATATTGCTACAGTGTCTGATCTGGATAATGGTGGGGTGCAACATATGGGGGGGGGAGAGGATGTTGTATCTGGTGAGTAAAGTCGACTTGAGAAACAAGTAAAACAAGTGGTTTGGACTTACAACAAGCGTCAGTCAATAATTGATCCTGCTCCAAGTGCGCACGAAGCTGGAGAACTAGGTGTGACTGGGACCTGGGAAAGACTGGCAGTTGATATCACCCATTACAGAGGTGGTCTTTACATAACAATGATCGACTGCAACCCTGGATGCTTTGCTCTATGGAGAAGGCTGCAAGGTGGAATGACCAGTGAAATAGTGGTAGCCCTTGATATGGTGTTTCTGGAGCACGGTGGATTGGAAAAGCTGCTAACCAACAATAGTAATGCATTTGGATTGATAGCAGTTGCAGATGTAATGAAGAAATGAAATATCCATCAATTCTTCAGAGCTGCCTATAGACATCCTGTTGCCTATGGCAACAGGATTGTGCCACCAGACAATAAAGGCAGTGGTAGAGAGAGGGAGCACCTTGCCCGAACCAGATGTCTACTGGTACAATATGTCACCTAGATCGGAACGTGCAGTTCCACATCTGTCAATATTCACACACTTCTGGAGGCATCCCAGGGTTGAGCTGGAAAGCAGGGAAACAGAGACAACAAGGATCATAAAACTCAAGAATGAAGTATGGGTGAAGCCCCAGAGGTGCAATGTATCACACAGTGGAGTAGAATACGAGCAACAACATTGCAGTAGACGGGGTACTAAGACATATTCTCGACATCAGGTCAGTTGAAAGTGAAACAGTGGAAAACGATGTGCAGCAAGAGGATGGTGAGGCACCTCAGAGACCAAGTAGAGAAAGGCGATCACTTCAGTGGATGAGGGAGTACGAAATGTGATCTAGAGATCAGGAGAGTATGTTGTTTAAAGTTAATCTTTGAGGTTCGATTGTGAGCTAACGAGGAAAGAACCAAGCACCTGTTTTGGAGGAATTTAATTTCAGACTATCAAGAATGTCTAGGAACAAAAAAAATTCAATTTCCAATAGTGCCACGTTTTTTCTGTGCTTAAAAGTTCCATAACTCAGAAACACTTCATTTTCAGAGGTTTTAAACATAGTTTTTGGATTCCTCGTGTGAAAAACCTTGTCCGTACAAATTTTCAAGGTTCTACCTAGTCTAGAAATTGATTTATGTCCAAAAATGTAATTTCATAATTTCGCGAATTTGCGCCTCAACGCGATATACGTAAAATACAAAAATTGCTATATTTTCGGAACCGCTTAGAGTTAAAAGCTCAAATTTTTAGGATTCCCTAGTTTTTATGATACCAACATATGGTTAAAGTTTGAAAAAAATCTCAGAGGTAAGGGTGTCATGGTCTGGATGATTTTAGATGGAATTACCCTCCCCCCTCCCTTATGGAGGAGACTTGTTTTAACACATGTTGTATCTCCGATGTCCTAAACCCAACTCAACTAAAATTAACTAAGTTACTTAAAACCAGAATCCCTGACACATCAGATCCAGTCCCTATTCGCACCCTATCCCCGGTGCAACTTGATCAGTCACAGAGTTTGATTCATGTCACAGTATAACCCTTTGACCCTTCTGCATCTGCAATGCTTGCTCCTTATCGTTTCCCACAATTCAACTTTGTTATTTCACTAGATAGATAGCTGAATAATGCTTTACAGCCGGCATTGCCCAGTGATTACATAACTAGGTCACATTATTCTCCCGTGCTTCTCAACTATTTAAACCAATAAACAGGTTTTTTTCTTTGTTATTTAAAGTTGGAGCATTTCTTTCAAAATTTCAATGAACTAGAATTTTATCTTTCAATGTTATTTGTTTTTAATTTAAAGATTTAAGTTTGATTTTGTAAAATTCCCATTTCAATTCATCTTTAAAAATGCTTGTAATAAACAGAATTTCGAACAATCTATCATAGATGAATTGAAATGAGAATTTTACAAAATCAAACTTAAATCTTTAAATTAAAAAAGAAAATAATAGTAAAATAGAATATTGTTACCTGTTCCATGGACGGGTTTAATTCTCTTAGTAAAATCAAGGGAACTGGCAAGGTCAAGCTGTCCTGACTGTCGCAAGGCATTGATGAACAGTGCCATGGCATTGGTACTGTGAAGGGTTTCCATGTGATGGAGCAAGGTCCGATTACGTTCTGGGGGGTTCTCTTGGCAGATATTATCATATTTCTCCTTTGTGATGACGCCATGCTGTAACAGGTAGTCACAGACAGGTTCAGAATCGAGATGTTCCACAAGATCTTCACGATCACTCAACCTTTCTGTTACCATAGCCTCTCATCACCTACAAAACAAAATGGGCAAAAATTAACATATTTGTTAGCCTGTCATGCACTCCATCAGTTTTATTTCAAGACCTATTTCTAAAATATACAAACCTCGTTTCTTAAAATGTTGGAGTCTTGAATTCAAATTGTTTGTCTAATAAAAGATGTTGAAATATTTTACTTTAAAATTCAATTAATACTAATCCTAAAATATACTGCTTAGCATTATTTCAAAAACATTGTATAAAATCATGTTTTTTAACAAACATCCTTATTTATTTCTGAAATCGACCGATTTTGTACATAGTTTCTAGAAAATTGATTGCTGTTGGTCTTATATTGTATTTTTAATCTGGAAATAAAATTGTAATTTACTTTAATGTTCATTTTACTTAGAAAATATTATAAAATATTCGACTGTAACGCATGAGTAAACATAAATAATGTGTAGACATGTTGAATATTACAGTCAAAGAGTGGGAGTACATTTTTATTTATAAATTATTAAATATTTTGTCAAACAATGATTTTATACAAGTTTCTTTGAAATAATGCAGTACAGTATTTTTTAGGATTCAAAGAAACATTGCGTTACTTTGTTGTTGTCAGACGTCTGGCTCCATGGGACAGACACTGCCTTGATATTGTAACCCAAACTTTGAATTTACCCATACAAGCTTGTGGCATCCAAAAATACAAGATCACAATATGGCTTATTGAGGTATTAAAGATACCAATTAATTTGCAGAGTCCACTCGGTTTCAACCACCGCTTTTGAAGTCAGACAATCCCAGGTGTGCATCATCACTTTACAGCATGCACATGCTAGTCCTAGGCATCCAATTTTTAACATGAGTACATTATCCCAATCTTAGAATATCAGAGAATTTTGAAAAGTAATTTATATTTTAATTCTTTTTTTCTTATACTATAGAATTATGCTGCTTTAAAACTACAGCAACATAAAATACTTTTTGTTTTCGATGATTACTGAACAAAGACCATGATACACTGCCATACAGACACAAATAATGACACCTACTCATTTTCGGGGAATAAGTAAAAATTAAAATAAAATTACTTATTTGCCAGCAAATTGCAATGATATTTTGAGTTCATGATTATTGAGTGATTATAAAATAATATTTTTGTTCATGATTGTAAATAAACATCTTATTTAAGATGTATACACATTAAATTCACACATTCACCAGCATGAAATGAACACACTAACATAACAATAACCCATACACTATTAAATGAATTAGTTAAAATATGTAATGATAAGAAAGGCTCTTCTCACATACACACAAGCAAAAAAAAAAAAAATGATCTTGCTAAGATTAAACATTAAACAGTATAATTGGCAATGGTACGATTTATTTTATGAATGGCAGGAAGATCCAGGGTTGATAGAGATTGAATAAGAAACCCATGTCTTTTACACTCAGTCCATAACACTGTACTAGTACTAGCTGTTTTATTTTTATAAAACTAATCTAGGTGCCCGGCGTTTGGAGGTGTGTTGAGCAAAAAAAAAAAAAAAATTTTTTTTTAAATTAAAATGGGAGTAGGCAGGCAGGCTCGAACCCATGACATGAATGCAGAAAAGAAAGTGAAACAAAATCTGATGTCTTACTGCTATTCCATGACACGACCGGAAGTTCGGAACGTTCAAATTAGGCAAAGTCAATCCAACCAATACGACGACTTGCAAAAATGACTCGCAAAAAATCGACCCCAGGTGAAGAAATTAATGATTTTGGCCAATTTTTCAATATTTGATACTGATCTCGTGAAAATCCGTCGCCTCTGTCTACAGACATACTTACATACATACATTTAAACAGACAGCTGAAATTTATATCATAGATTAAAATTTTGGGGTGGGGACCAAATATGTATTCAGTATTGAAGTGGTGGGAATTACAAGTACAGAGATATTGATAAATCAATTTATAATCTTGTCATACACCTAGTATTTCCCTCGAATCAATGAAACCCATGTTCTGAGTCCCTTATCAATATTTTGATTCTTTTTTTCATTCCTATGATTTTCATAAATCAAATAAAATAAGAAAACATCATGTAGTTTCTTTTATGGATATCAAGCACAGATGCAGACCCTATGATTTTACTGCACACCGTTTGATCAAAATGAAATATGTAGTTAGAGAGGTCTGGAGCAGACAAATCTGAAAATATGTGCATACTTTAAAGATCTTGCCCATAATTCTGAATGGTGTGACATCATTAATCACATGATTCTTTTTCTTTTACTCAGAAATTTCAAAGACAAAAGAATGTGCATTCAACATTTCTTTATAGTTTCATTCAGCCTGATGTGCTTTATTTTTTACCCATTCTATCCACACTTTACATAAACATATACGAGGTGCCTTCAATAAGTTTCCAGACTTTTTTGTACAAACATTTAAAATTGTCACAGATTCTTGAAAAGTATTATTGCTTTACATCTTATGAGATGACTGACCAATTTTTATGATTTCATGTTTAAATGAACAGCTACAGCAGGAATTAGAATACACTCTATTAAAACCTGATTGTCACAGCTGGTGAATTTCAAAATTTCAATCTGGATGTGAGGACACTTTAAAAGAATGATATGTAATAAAATTCTGTTTTAAACTTGAAAAAGAATGCCACAGAAACATATGAAATGCTTCAGACTGCTTTTGGACCATCTTGCATGGATCAAACATCAGTTTTTGAGTGGCATAAGAGATTCAAAGAAGGCAAGGAGTCTATGAGGGATGATGAGAAGTGTGGGAGGAGTAAGGAAGTAAGAACACCAGTTAATTGTTCAAATAAAGAATTTCATAGATAAGAACCGTTGTGTGTCTATAGAGACAATAAGAGCACAGTTTGATGTTAGTGTGGAACTGTAAACACAATTATTCATGAAGAACTGAAGATGCAGAAGATTTGCATGAAGTTTGTCCCAAGGGTGCTCAGAGAAAATCACAGATGATTTGACCAAGATGGGCATCAAGATCTAGTCCAAACCTTGCTACCTGTGACTTTTGGTTATTCCCTAAACTCAAGGAAATCCTTAGATGCTGTCGTTATGAGGCAATTGAGATGAAAGAGGCTGTGATGACACGCACTCTCTCAAGAGGACTTCCATGAGGCCTTCCAGAAGTTGTTGGAATGGTACAAGTGCATTGCGGCCAGAGGAGATTACTTTGTAGGGAACTAAAGTATCATGTGTGTACTATCAATAAAAGTGTCCATATAAAAAAATGTCAGGAACTTATTGAAGGCACCCTGTATATTCTTCAATTTCTTAACAATTAATGCCAAACCAATAAACTCAATTCTCACATATCACATATTGTTATGGCTAAACAAGTTTCATTGTTACATTAATTAATTTTGAGCTTCAGAAGAATTTCCTATTTACCTACCATCACAAACCTCTAATACCTTGTTTGCATTCACTAATGTGGGAATATAACCGTTTATCTTTAATATAATAGACAAGTCTATCCCCAAAATCCTAGAAGGAGTTGGTGATCAAACAGCAACTTTTTATATACAAGTATTAAAAATGATGTCACTGGCATAAGATAGAAAATGTTCAATCTCAAGCATTAAACTTTGAAGTCTAATTATTATTCAAAAGTAAATGATATTTGTTTAAGTTTTTTTCTATCTCACAATATTCACATCAATAAACAAAACAAAGTAATGACCTTTAAGAATTATCAAATTTCTTATAAAAATAAACATCTTTACTTTTTAGATTTTGCAGTTCTTTTTATGTAAATTTTTTCTTGTTTTTATTGTTAGTCTCATCTAAATACATACAAGACTGGAAAATGAAGACCATCCCATCATTTAAATTTACCAAAAAATATGAAGTTCAGTTTTTGTTACCCTAATTTCTCTAATAATTTAGGATTAAAACCCATTTTAATAATTGAGATTCTTTTATTAGATTACTCATTTTTCATTGTATACCTTTCAATTTTAATATATCTCAAAATAGATAATAAAATTTAGTTTACTTTTAATTTGTACACTGATGGGAAATACAGTAAAACAAAATGTAGTTAATAAATACAATAAAGAATAAAAATATTTTTAACAGTATTAAATGATTGGAATTATTTTGTCTTTGTTATTTTTTATTCTAAATTCTTAAGTTAAGGTGTTTTTCTGACTACTACAAACAAACTATGAAAGAAAAGAAACACACAAAATATCTTCAACTTGGTAGACACCACTTTATTGAATATTTGATATTCTCTATATTACAGTTTTCCATTTGTCTTGAATGCCTTTTCTTTTTCATGAGTGGCCACTTTCATTGTGTTTTTCAGTTTGACTGATTTATGAATTGAATTCAAGAATCCAGACATTCAGTGCAACCTGTGTATATTTAAATTGCATCATTCTCCCAACATCTTAATACCTCAAATCCTTGTTCACAAAAATTACCTATTCGTCAAAATCAGTCAGTTTTTAAATTGAAGTTCATAATTCGATCATCAAGTTGTGTGTCTATGATTACATATGATGCATGTTGCCATGCCAATTTCTTTGGTGCCTGGCAAAACAGTTTTTCTGTCGGTAACTTGTCTCTCTCTGATGGCCTCAGCACAAAATGTGCAACTGAGTACAAAATTTTTAAACACACTTTTTTCTCAGACAAATATCTAAAACTGATGTTAGGCAGTCTATCATCATTTTTGAGCTACTGATGACAGAGACTTTATCTAGTATTATCTGGGCTATCCTTATGTTTATTTTCTTCAGATAGCCTCCTGAACATATGGACTTCTGGAAAAAGGAACAAATTTTTTGCAACTTAATACCCATAACCCTCATATATTCACATCTACTGGAAATCTCCCCATATAACTATTTACTGTATTATACATAATGTAGACACCATAGCGTATAATTTTCTTCCACCTGTACTGTAGTGTACTTATCAAAAATGATGTTACTTGTATCGATTGAATATACATATTAACCCTTCTGCCATCTAAAATATCCAGAGTGTGTACAACAATTTTTAGTTAATTCGTAATATCAAGCCATTCTGTATTCCTAAGCCAACATAAAAATAAAAGGAAGAAAATTTTATTTTACTTTTATTTTTTACTTATTTATTAATTAATTTTTTTTTCTCAATTATAAATTTAAAGGAAAAAAACATTAAGCCATATTAACTTCTTCCAACAGACCTGTTTGCAAATATAGCTGCTTCCACTGCATGAACTCTTACTCACCCCCTCCTCCAGTAACAAACAATGAAATAGCAATGTCCCGTAATCACTTTGAGGAGTATAATTTCTCAGTAGATATATAACCTTTATAAACTAACCCAGTAACAACACTAACCACCCACACGGCGTCGCAGAAATACCTGGATTAGGACCCAGGCGTGGGACAAACCCTCTCGGTACTGATGGACCCATAGATCTTCCCAGGTCATCCATCTAGAAGGAAAACTCTGAAGCTAAACCTAAAGGGAGGAAGGCCTCTCCAGTCTTGGATAACAACCTTCCTAGAGCTGGTGACTCAAACAAATTACCGGTCTGCAAACCTAAACTGCTTCAGGAGTAGATAGGCACCGTCTATCGCCCGGCTTCTATACTCCTTTGTCTATTAGCCAGACAAAGAGGTCGAACCACTGGGAGTCGACAGAAACACTTGGTGGTCGATCTTGTTTCCCGACTAGGGCAATGAACGCCGTTTTTCCCCACTCCCGACACATCCCACCTCTTAAACTGGGCACTTGGGAGTGCTTGAATACTGTAATGCCAGTGCAAGCAGATTGGGTTAACCATCATCTGATGGGTTGAGGGTACCGGATAGACAGTTCCTGGCTGCTGTTCCCGACTGGTAGTACAGAAGTCCTAACTCTTTGGTAGCGCTTAGATCGGCTGCTCCATCAACAGTTATATAATATCGGGATGTTTGTAGTGCCATGTCATGCATGGAAAGGGACTCTGCACTCATCCCCGGTGGGCTATCCTGAGGCCACAACCCTAGTAGATGGAGGGACAGCTGATGGTCTGCCTGTGTTGCATGTCTTGTATTCTGTATAACCACTTGCTCAGCACCCCTTACCTAAACTGAAACTCTTAAAAATAAAAATGACAGTAAATTAAAAAATTACGCTAAAGCCAGGCCCAAACTCAAACAAAACCAACCTGCCTTATCTTTTGAAGCTCGCATTTACGAACATCCGTGGGCTTAGAACTAATTTAAATGATGTTGAAGCATTTCTCCTAACAAACACCTCGGATATCTTAGCATTAAGTGAGACTAACCTACACTCCTCCATCCCCTCTAACTACTTTAACATGCCTGGATACCTCCCACTCTGCCGTAAGGACTCTGACAGACATATGTATGGGCTTGGAGTGTACATTCGAAACACCCTCCCCTTAACTAGAGAAACAAAACTAGAATCGGACGATCAAGCCTTTATGTGCTTTAGACTTAACATGCAACATAACATGAACTACTTTTATTTTCTCTACTGCTCTCCCTCGACCCGGGACTGTACCCTAATAAACAAAGTCTCTGACAGCATAGATACAGCACTTTCCCTCGACACTAGCATGCAAGTGCATGTATTTGGTGACTTCAATGTTCACCACAGCAACTGGTTTGGATTTTCTACTTACACAGATGAAGCTGGTACCACAACACGTAACTTTTCTATATTTCACTCCCTATCACAGATGGTTACGTTTCCAACCCGTTTCCCAGACCAGCAAGAACAACATGCATCACTTCTAGATCTGTTTCTGACCACAGTTCCCAATGACTGTAACGAATGCCCACAGCCCACTTGGGAACACCGATCATGCAGTGGCAATGGTTGAAATCGCCATAAACTCTAGAGCCAAAACTGAAGAGCCACTGCTCAAAACAACGAAATATTATAAAAAGGTTGACTGGGAAGACATCAGGGACCTCATCAGGGACACTCCATGGCAAAATATCTTTTCACTTCCTGCTGAACATTGCGCAAATAGACCACTGAATGGTTCAAAGTGGCAATTGAAGCACATGTTCCCACACGCAAATTCTATAGCAAACCCCACTCTCCCCAATGGTTCACTTCAACTTGTGCAGCTGCCTGTTGGATTGTGTAGTGGACTTTCGGTCAGCGTTCAAGTTGTGGATAACTTGACAAAGACTAAAGTTACTTCTCATGAAAGAGGAGAACTATTTATGGCACAATGGGAGATTCCATTGTGCACACATGGGCCAGTCTATTCCTTGGATTGTGATTGGCTGAATCACCTGATTGGATATGCTTGTACATAAATACAAGCCCTCAGTCCAGCTCAATCTGATGTCTGTCTTGTGCATGAGCTGGACCCTTGGTAAGTGTTGCTGCTATTATTATTATTGTTGTTGTGTGTTATTGACTAACACAGTTCTTTTGATTATTCTACATCTCCCCTCTTCCACCCCCCCACGAGTAGGCTGGGTTGTGTGAGAGGTGTATCTCTCTTTTAGGCCTAGTTTGTTGTGTGGTAGTAACCTAGAAAGAGCTCGGGGAATCCTTGATCGAAAGCGTGGGGATATATGTGCGGTTTGTTGTTGGGGTTTGGTTACTGTTTATGTGCTATTACAGAGAGATAGTGGGAGATGCAAGAATGTAGTATCGCTTGAGGGAATTGTTGGTCCTAGTGCTGCACTTGGTATTGGGGTTGGTGCAGGCTTAAGTTCGCATTTTCTGAGGAAACGGCGGTTCCTAAGTGTGATCCTTCCGGATCCGTTAACCCTGATTCGGTATTGTCGATCTGGTAGGGAACTGATGATTTTGCCCGTTGTGTTCCATCTGCGATTGACTGGATTTTGGATGGCTACAGTGTCACCAGCTTGTAATGGTGGAAGGTTGTGGGTATATTTATTGTATCTTTCTACTATTTTTGCATTGCGGTGGTGGAGCATTTCCTCGCGATGTTGTGCCGCTGACACCCATTCAGGATGAGGCTTGTAGAGGATTGGCTGTGATGGGATGGAGTCACGTAGTCGACGGTGAAGTAATAATTGGGCCGGTGATAGGCCAATGCTTTGGATTGGGGTATTCCGATACTGCAAGATGGCCCGGGCAACACTGTCATTGTCCAAGGAACCGTGGGGGCCTGTATTTCCTTTCACAATCCTCTTTGCAGTTTTTACTGCGAGCTCTGCCCTGCCATTGGATTGGGGATACGCAACAGAAGATAATCTGTGCCTAACACACCATGTTTTCAGAAATTCTTGGAACGTGCTGGAAGTGAAAGGTGGGCCGCCATCGGTGCTGAGTTCTTCTGGGGCACCATATGTTTGGAACAGTTGTCGGCATATGGACATCAATTTGGTTGTAGTAGTGTGACCTGATTATAGGCGGTATAAAATTAACCAACCAGTTAGCCTATCTGCGCAGGCAAGGTATGTGTGATCTCCAACATAAAAAATATCCATGACGATTTGTTGGAATGGCCACTCTGGGGATCGTGTTAGAATTATAGGCTCCCTTGGTTGACTAGGTGCGATGGTTGAGCATACCATGCAATTCGCCCTAATACTGCGGATTGATGCATCCATCCCTGGCCAGTACACCGATTCGTTGGCACGTGCTTTCATGCCGACTACTCCTTGGTGTGCAGAATGCAGGCAGTGTAGGACCTTTTTTCGTTGTGTTTTGGGGATGATGATCCTTCGATCCAACAATACTAGACCATTGTCAGTGCTAGGGCTGTGCCTCACCTCCCAATACTCACAGATTTTGGGCGCAGTGAGATTACGTGTTTTTGGGAAGCCTTGCTGTATTGTGTCTATTAATCTGTTATATTGTTGATCGCCACGACCTGCTGAACGAATTAGGTCTGGTGATAGCATGGCTATATTACTGCTGTCTGCAAATGTTGCTATTAAGGCTGTTGACTCTGTTATGTTGCTTATGTTGTTCGACTCCAGTATATCCATTTGAGAGGGTTTTGTTGGAAATACATCGAGGAGAGCTTGCACCATTGCCACTGGGTGGCGGGAAACTGCATCAGGGCCTCTGTGCCACTTCCCGGGGCAATGCTGTATGGTAAATCTGTATCTCAGGGTCTTTTCCTTTAGTCTAAAGAGCCGGGGGTTTTGGATCTTGCTCAGATCACGATCGCCAAATATCCCCTTCAGAGGTTCATGGTCTGTGACCACTATGATGTTTGGAGAACCCATGACGAACATACGGCATTTCTCCAATGCCCATGCTATTGCTGCTGCCTCACCCTCTATTGGTGCGTATCTGCGCTCAGCATCCGTGCAAAATCTGCTGCCGGCATATATCAGATGCCAACCTTCGGAACAGCATATTGGGGCTTTTTCCATGGTACATTGGCAATGTTTTTGTAGGAGTAGGAAGCCCATTCCTTCTTTGCTCCAATCTGGAGCAAGGCAAGTTGCTCTGTCTTTGTCAAATGTTGCTACCCCCTTCTGGACTAAGTGAATTATAACTCGCTTGGAATCTTTGAATGCGTCTTCAAGGTTTTGATTCCAAGCAAATTTGGAGTTTTGTTTGACAAGGTCCCGAAAAGGCACCATAACTGGACCCAGTGAATATGCCCAGGCTACTTGGTTGACAAGCCCAAACCATGATCTGGCATCAGTAATTGTCCTTGGGACTGGAAAATCCTGTATCGCTTGTATCATGGACTCAGAAGGGGTCACTCCTGAAGAAGTTATCTGGAGGCCTCCAAATTGTACGACATCCTGACAGAATTGGAATTTGTCGGTGTTGAGCACAATTCCATTCTTAGCACATTGGAGCAGAAAATCGAAGGTATGATAAAAGGCTCCCTCAATGCTAGAGTCATATAGCAGGGTATTGTCTACTATCTTCACCTTGCGTGGGATATCTTTTATTATCTCATCGTATCTGCGAGTGTAAGCATCCCCAGATGCGACATATCCTTGAGGCATCCTAAGATACATGTATCTTCCCCACTCAGTTATGAAGGTGGTTAATGGTTGAGATTCTTTGTCTAAGAGAATCGAGTGGTATCCATCAACAGCATCTAGGACTGTTTTCTTTGTTCTAGGTGGCACTTGCAGTGCCAACTGGAATGGCGACCCAGTATGGTGGGTTTCTCGCTTGCATTGAGAGTTAAGGTGTTGGTAATCTATTGTTCTCCTTGGATTACGATTCTTTTTGGCAGTTATTACCATAGTACTGCACCAATCAGTAGGCATACCCACGGGTACTGGAGCTATGATACCTTTTTCTACATCCTTCCAAAGGGCTTGTCTTACTGGTTCCTTGAAGTGGAAGGGTACAGGAATTGGGTTATGCCTGGCTTTAGGGATTGCTCCCTCTTTGAGGTGAATGTGGGCAGCTGGGCCGGACATGGCTGGAAATATCCCATCTTTGTTGAATGTCGTTTTGGCAAACTTTTCTAGGAGCCAGCTCTTAAGTTTGTCTATGTTATCTTCTGTTGCGGGAAAAGGGAGGTTTTTGGGGCGATTTGGCAATTGATCTACACACTTTTTAGACTCGGTGTCTACCTCTTCATGTACGTCTGCTAAAGGGTTTGGAAAATGTTTGTGCAATATTCCCACATCAATGCAGGCTGCTCTGCTGAGATAAATCCGTTGTATGCCCTTGCATATGTAGAGGGCTTGTTTAGTTGTTTTCCCTCTGACCACAAACTCAACTGGTAGCCAACCCTGACACATGAGTGTGAAACCTCCAACTGTTCGTATGATCTTTCTTGATTGGATAAGACTAATCTCTGTGAGGCCCATTTTGATTAAATGCTTTTGTCCCCCAAGACAAATGGCGGCACCACTGTCGGGAAAAACCTTTAGCGTTGTACTACAACTACTAGGGATATTGACAGCTCGTCTGGGATCTGGTTTTGGTGAGAATGGGATTACTGATGCATTTATTTCAGTTAACAGATCACCTTCTGTAGTCATAATGGTGCCCCTCATTTGATCGAATGTGATATGGGCCATGAGTGTATTCATGGGAGCTTCTTGGTCTTCAAAACTCTTTATCACTGCCGGGCGATATTTCTTTGTCCAGCACACTGCTGAGAAATGGTTAAGTTTCCCACAAGTGTTGCACCTTTGATTCCATGCCGGACATGTTAAATGGCGGGCACTTGTCCTTGGAGTACCGTGTTGGTGACTACCGCAACCTATGCAGGTTTGACGGGGTTCTTTATCAGCAATGTTATCGTTGTGAGTAGCAGTAGAGCTAGTGCGAATATTGCCTCTGCTAGTCCGTACAGCACTGTGTTTTTTTTTTTTTTTGCGATACATTGACATCCGGACTGTAGCTATGTCTGAGGTATCAGTCATTGCGGTTTGGTCCCGTAGTGCAGACTCAAATGCCTCAGCATGACAAATATTTTGGTTGAGAGTTTTTAGCAACCCGGCTTTTGCTAGTAGATCGGTCTGAAGCGTATCATTCGATATCCCTTTGATAAATTGGTCCTTGATGTAAATGTCGGACAGGTCGTGATCGCAGTTGGGGCATGAAAAATTACAGTCTATGGCCGTGGACCTAAGACGAACAAGGTATTGTTGGATGGGTTCATCTTCATGCAGTGATATAGCTGCAAATGTCATCCGATGGACCATGGGATTTGATTTTTGAGTTACCAATGCTTCTGTCATCTCTAGCAGCTTGTCTGGGTTGGTGGTGAAGAACTTAGGGTACGTATTTATGATTGCGTTTTGAACGGATTCATCAGCGCAACTGTATAACTGGGTATTGGCCTGAGAAGTTGGCATGTCCGTTATTCTGGTGAATACTTCCCAGTCAATCTGAAATTTTCTGAATTGTTGAGGGGTCATTTCGAGATGAAGTTGGGGAGGCCTGGCAGCTGGTGCCTTAGCACAGGTGGTCTGGATAGCGGGCTCCTTGGCTTGTCGAAGGATAGACAGAGCTTCTCCCATTGTTGTGATTCCCAATTCTCTTAGCATGGCTCGATCCATTACTTGAAGGTTTTCTTTCCTCAGTTTTTCCTTCACAAAAGTTGCAGCGTAGCTCTTGGCGGAATCGGCAGCAATGCCTGCTTTGAGGAAATAGTCTTCCCAATCTTCTGTCTCGATTCCTGTTCGTAGCGCCATGTTGGATTGTGTAGTGGACTTTCAGTCAGCGTTCAAGTTGTGGATAACTTGACAAAGACTAAAGTTACTTCTCATGAAAGAGGAGAACTATTTATGGCACAATGGGAGATTCCATTGTGCACACATGGGCCAGTCTATTCCTTGGATTGTGATTGGCTGAATCACCTGATTGGATATGCTTGTACATAAATACAAGCCCTCAGTCCAGCTCAATCTGATGTCTGTCTTGTGCATGAGCTGGACCCTTGGTAAGTGTTGCTGCTATTATTATTATTGTTGTTGTTGTGTGTTATTGACTAACACAGTTCTTTTGATTATTCTACACTGCCATAGTGCAAAAACATGCGTACCGCAAATTTAACCGACATAAGTTCAATTCAAACAGACAGAAGCCAGAAATAACTGTAAAAAAGAAATAGCAACAGCTAAGAGAGAATTTACTGAAACTACCCAAAAACGCATCGAAGCACAGAAATTAGGAACCCGAGACTTCTGGAAAATCTACAACAGTTTAGTAAATAATGGGCAATCAACAATTCCCTCACTATCCAACAATCATGAGGTTGTTTGCTCTGCAACTGAAAAGGCTAACATGCTTGCCAGACGGTTTGCCTCCAACTCCACACTGGACTCTGCTAACCACCTTCTCCCTGACTTTTCTTTGTGGACAGACACCACACTAGATGATCTGAAAATCACCCCTGCTCAGGTGCATGCTATCATAGAAAGCTATTAACGCCCGAAAGTATCCTATACCTCTATAAGGCCATCAATCGCCCATGTATGGAGTATTGTTGTCATATTTGAGCTGGTGCATCTGCCACTAGTCTCTCGTTCCTAGACAAGGTTCAAAAGAGAGTCGCCAATCTGATAGGCCATGAACTGTCAGCTAAACTTCAGCCTCTCACATCGACGAAATGTTGCATCCCTCTGCCTGTTCTACAAGTACTTTAACGGTGAATGCTCTGATGAACTGCAAGCACTTGTGCCCCCTCGATGTAAATATCCCCGACAAACCCGACAAGCAGCTAAATCCCACCTCTTCACAGTAGAGATCCCTAGATGCAAGAGAGCCTTCTACTCTAGTAGTTTCTTCCCCAGAATAGCTAGACTCTGGAATTCCCTTCCGGGCTCCTGCTTCCCCGACTGTACTGACATGCAGAAGTTCAAGTGTAATGTGAACCGACATCTTGCTGCCCAACTTCCTACACAGTACTTCTGATGCTTATGTCCCCGATAGTAGCCCCCTACAACAAAGTGGCAATGTACCTTGTTTGGGGTGAAAATGCAATAAAAAAAAATTTAAAAAAGCAACAAATGTTAACTGTTGATTCCAGTCACTCAAACTATGTCGTACTAGCCCATACACTTATTTGTGTGGAAATTTGCAATGCACTGCATTTCAAACTCAATATTGTCCTTGGGCATCTTACAGTTCAGGGCTTGTCATGGTATCAATACTTTGTATATGAATGCTGAAAGTGTATGTACATTGGATTTTGAGATGCTGTCTTGTGGTGTCAATAGACTGTCTCTGGTATAGAACATGGTTTTCAAACTGCAGAAACTATACCACGCCGCGCCTTCTCCTCCAATGTAAACAGAAAACAGTAAAATCTAAAAATGTTAAATGGTATTCTAATCGGTAAATGTCGGCGCGTTACTTATGGAAAAATAGTTACTTAAACTGCAGAAGCACCTATTAAGCTACACAAGTTCTATAATTGAATTCCCTCGCCAAAAAAAAGAACAAAAAACATAAAAATGTTTGGTGCTTATATTTTTGCAAACCGCTCATAAGAACTTTGTTTAAAATGCATTAAAAACTAAGACAAAAAAAAAATCCCGCCAAAAAGTACTATAATGTATTTTTGAAATTTTGTTTTAGACAACTTTTTCTTCAAATTTTAAATTGTCCACCAATAAGAAAAAAAAAAAATTTGGAAAATTCTATGTTCTGAGAAAAAAAAAAAAAAAAGTCTTTCAGACATTACCCACCCGCCGCACTTGGAATGCTTTTCTTCCTTTTCATATAATTTTAAATTTTACACAAAAGATTGGTACACCATGTGAAAAGGCAGTTTGCTACGTGAAGGTACATTCAACAGTCGTCTTTTATGTTACTGCGCGCTTGTGTGCAGCGTAAATGGAAGCTGCAAAATGGTGAAAAATAGTCCCTGGGTTCAGGGGTTAATACCATGCAAACGGTAAATTTGCAACAGGTTTGATTATCAGATTTGTTGTCAGTGACCGCGATTACCCCTAAAAAACTAAATTAGAGTGATTGGTGTTCTGTTGCATATCGCTATATTTACTGGTGAGTCTTGTCAATATTGCTTGCAAATCACAAAGGCCTGCAATCAATGGGTGCAAGATAGTGGCCACCATCATGATGTATGATGTCCACTTCTAACTGACTCCAATTGTTTTACACCTTTTATCACTGCTAGGTTAATGTGTCAAACATTTTTCATTGCAATCAGCTCATATCGTTCACAAACTGTAAATTGATGTCTGTTCACACACAAATCGCCTCTTACAGGATCAGCCTACTGCACTCGTGACTTCTATCGCTAATAAGATATGCTTTTTTCATCATCCAAGCCTGTTCTAATAATCTGCAAACAGAAATAATAACCAACAAGTTTTCTGTACTGAGAAGACTGTCTGATGTGTTATCACCTGTAGCAATTCAGGAATATCTCCTTCCTGTCATAGTTTATGGCCATCCTCTTTAATGTACAGTCTGAGCATGAATGCTCCTTCTTGAAGTTGCTTGGGATCTTTCCTGATCAACCCAAGTTTTACCAGCTGTCTTTTACCTGATCTGAAGATGCGAGATGTATATCACTGCATAAAGATGTGACTTGTTGTATTGTCTTATTCTGGTATTATTATTATCATCAGTGCAAAATTTAAGTCAAACCATGTTTTCATGGCATCACTCCTTTTCCGAGCGTACTAAACAACTCGAAGACCCCAGACACCCTCTCTATGGCTACTCGGAGGTGGCTAGACGACTTGTGTCCCGGCGAAGCTTTGCCACAGTGGAGGAACTACCGGACACTCCTACATCCTCTTACCGGCTGCAGATGTGGAGAGAGGTAGACCCTCAGTCTACAAATATAGCACTGCCAGAGCCCAGTGAAACCTTACCACCTGGCACACACTTATCCCGTTCGGAGTGGGTCACTCTGAATAGGGCAAGGGCAAAAGTTGCAAAAACTGGCGAAAACCTCCTCATGTGGGGTTACTCTACAACTGCTGAATGCCCCTGTGGTGCCCAAGTTCAGAC
Source organism: Euprymna scolopes (assembly GCF_053919585.1). NCBI lineage: Eukaryota > Metazoa > Mollusca > Cephalopoda > Sepiida > Sepiolidae > Euprymna > Euprymna scolopes. The sequence continues at coordinate 95,141,152 of NC_136485.1, forward strand.
CATCGAGCACAGTTTAACATCTTGCCCACTGGGGCCCAACTGCACGGACGAAGACCTCAGGGTTAGTAATGAAACCGCACGCCGCTGATTGAAGAGATGGAGCGACAAGATATGAATTAATCACTCCTTTACCATCATTGGTTAGAAGGCCCACAATGATTAGTGTATTAGCACAAAAATATATGCCTTCCTTAAGTCCAATTTGGCAATATTGAATCTATTCCTGCAATTTTTGTTTTGTTCTTGAGTTAGTAAGTGTAATTTCTTCAATAGAAATTGCTAACCTAGTTGGTTTTTGACTAGAGGGCGGCAGTACTAGGGGTCTATCTTCAAAAACCATTTGCACCTAGCTTAATCTCTTCATTAGGATGATAATAGATAGAGAAAAAAAGAATTTTTGAAAAAAAGTCATTTTTGGCATGTGGGGGGCTTTTTTTACGATATTGCCTCCCCCCCCCCCCCCCCCCCGGGGCCCAAAATCACCATTTGCAGCAAAAAATTTACATTATGCAAAATTGCATGCACCTAAACGTCCTAAATGGATACAAATTGGTATAGATAGTTGAGACTGATGATTTCTAGCCATTTTTGAGGCATTTTTGGGTTCCTAGGATAAAAAGAAGGGCCAAAATGAGCCGAAATTTGCCCAAAATTACCCGAAACTTAAAAAATCGGCTATTTGGCTACTATGTTACTCCTAAAACGTCTGAAATGACTATGAATGGACTTAGTTGGTTAAAACTTACATTACCCCATAATTTCTAGCCATTTTTGAGGCATTTTTGGGTTCCTAGGATAAAAAGAAGGGCCAAAATGAGCCGAAATTTGCCCAAAATTACCCGAAACTTAAAAAATCGGCTATTTAGCTACTATGTTACTCCTAAAACATTCCAAATGACTATGAGTGGACTTAGTTGGTTAAAACTTACATTACCCCATAATTTCTAGCCATTTTTGAGGCATTTTTGGGTTCCTAGGATAAAAAGAAGGGCCAAAATGAGCCAAAATTTGCCCAAAATTACCCGAAACTTAAAAAATCGGCTATTTAGCTACTATGTTACTCCTAAAACATTCCAAATGACTATGAGTGGACTTAGTTGGTTAAAACTTACATTACCCCATAATTTCTAGCCATTTTTGAGGCATTTTTGGGTTCCTAGGATAAAAAGAAGGGCCAAAATGAGCCGAAATTTGCCCAAAATTACCCGAAACTTAAAAAATCGGCTATTTGGCTACTATGTTACTCCTAAAACATTCCAAATGACTATGAGTGGACTTAGTTGGCTAGAACACACTGCAATGGCAATGGCTTCTTGATAACAACACTGCAATGGCTTCATAATAACACTGCAATAGATTCTTATTCTATTCAACAGAAATTCATTTCTGCTGGGTCCTTCATTTCTCTTAGTGTCCTCCCCCACCCCAAAACTCAACCTGGCTAAAACCTGCAAGCAATGGGGTGGTCCGTGTTGTTCTGTTGACGAGCTGAAAGAGGTATTGAGAAAGAATGGCGACATTGGCAAGAAAATTGTCAAAACTGAGCTTTCCTTCTACATTCACACTCACAAAGCAGATCGACTGCATCGACCCGAGTTATTTAGGCTGATCAACATAGACATGTCCACTCAGCTCGAAAATCTGTCCGTTCTCTTGTCCAACGAAGACAACAGTGCAAGCCAAAGCAGCATCGCAGAAATGATATTGCCAACCAACGACGATGCCTTGAAAGTGCTGTCAGACGATCCAAAAGAACGAGAGCACCAAATCTACCAGCCTAACAAGATGTGTGTGAGTGTATGGTATGAGGGTGAACAGACAACCTGGTACATTGGTTTCTTCACTTCGATTAAGGATGATCAAACATTTGTTGTGGAGCAGCTGGTCCGGGTTGAGAAAGGTGCAGATCTGATGTGGGTTCATCCATCGTCACCCATTCTGGAGGAGGTAACCAGTGACCAGGTTTTGCGCTATAAGAATGGGAAGTTGCTCGAGGTGAAGGGAAGTTGAAACTATGAAAGAAAAAACAAATTCACACTGAAGAACAAAGATGAGATCAATAAAGAATTTGAATCATTCATAACGTATTTCAATTAATTGTTGAGATGATTTATTGTTCTATTCCAATTGTTAACTATTACTCTTTTATTACCACCTCACAATTTTTCTAAAACTCGATGCCTATCAATGGTGACACATGTCCATCTGCAGGAATGCCAATCGACTTATGGGTAGAAATTATGGAGTAATGTAAGTTTTAGCCAACTAAGTCCACTCATAGTCATTTGGAATGTTTTAGGAGTAACATAGTAGCCAAATAGCCGTTTTTTTAAGTTTCGGGTAATTTTGGGCAAATTTCGGCTCATTTTGGCCCTTCTTTTTATCCTAGGAACCCAAAAATGCCTAAAAAATGGCTAGAAATTATGGGGTAATGTAAGTTTTAGCCAACTAAGTCCACTCATAGTCATTTGGAATGTTTTAGGAGTAACATAGTAGTCAAATAGCCGATTTTCTAAGTTTCGGGTAATTTTGAGCAAATTTTGGCTCATTTTGGCCCTTCTTTTCATCCTATAAACCCAAAAATGCCTCAAAAATGGCTAGAAATCATCAGTCTCAACTATCTATACCAATTTGTATCCATTTAGGACGTTTAGGTGCATGCAATTTTGCATAATGTAAATTTTTTGCTGCAAATGGTGATTTTGGCCCCCCCCCCGGGGGGGGGCACTATCGTAAAAAAAGCCCCCCACATGCCAAAAATGACTTTTTTTCAAAAATTCTTTTTTTCTCTACCTATTATCATCCTAATGAAGAGATTAAGCTAGGTGCAAATGGTTTTTGAAGATAGACCCCTAGTACTGCCGCCCTCTATTTTGACTCTTTATGCCTATGGCACTTCAACCAGGAGTTATCTTTTTTTTGTTTAATATGACGCTGGAATTGAAATTTGGTCACAGCATACGGAGATATATTCACCACAACAAAGAAAACCTAATCAAATTTAGTAGGATGCACTCCCCTAGGTCCTTGAAGGCATCAAATTAACTAGCATAAAGGGTACAGATTACTCACTGCAAGGTCAACTTAGCTGGGGTTTTTTTTTTTTTATATATAGGCGTCATCACTTATCAAGGCCGATAGGCCACTCAAGGATAAGGGTTAAAGAGTGTAGAGTAGTCAAAAGGACAATATAGTAATCGATAGTAATGGAAGTTCGGTAAATTTGTTAACTTAAGTGGAATGGCTCATCAGAAACTTGTTCATGTTGGACTTGAAGACAACCATATTATAGACAGCTGGAAAGCAGGAAAACGGAAGACAATTCCACAGGCGTGCAGTTCTAAGAAAGAAGCTTTGATCATGGAATCTATGTTTAGGTTTAGGTACAGATAAAGAGTGGAGAAAATTATTGATAATGTTTTCAGCTAGTCTAGTGTTTCTTGTGAAAGTTTGGTGAGGGCGGACCATAGATTGAAGCTCAGTTGAGCACTTTCCATGAAAATAACGATAAAGCAGAGACAAACTCGCAACATCTCTTCTGTGAGATAGAGGTTGCAGCGAAGAGAAAAGGACATCTCCCACCAGGCCACGAAGTCTATTTTGAACCCTATCAAGGCAGGACAAGTCTTTTCTAGCAGTTCCTGCCCAGATGTGGCAACAGTATTCCATCCTTGGACGTATCTGGCTCTTATATAGATAGAAAATTGCATCAGCAGTGAGATATCTACTGGATCGATAGAAGAATCCGACCATTTTTCCAGCGGCCTTGGCAACAGATTTGATGTACGTATTCCATTTAAGATCAGGAGTAAAGGTCAAGCTCAGAAGCCTGTCAAAACTTGAGGCCTCCCCAAGACGAGAGCCATTCATTTTAATTGATGCCAGATGGGGATCAGAACGTTGATGATGTAAGGATAGAAGCTTGGTTTTAGATGCATTAAAAGTAACCAGCCACTCCTTTCCTCATTGTACAACGTGATCAAGATCAGAGGAGAGAGAATCGGAGAGAACTTGGTCGTTTACTGTCTTAGATGTGCTACCATAGATGGTAGTGTCGTCAGCAAAAATGTCTATGAATGATGTAAGGATGTGATTTGGAAGATCATTAATGTAGATCAGGAAAAGAGTTGGGCCCAGGATGGACCCCTGAGGGACTCCAGCATTTATACTGTGAGCTTCTGATTTTTGCCCATCAACTACTACTCTTATGAACCTATCAGAGAGAAATGATTTAATAATTGAGAAGACATTTCCAGCTATACCATAGCTGGAGATCTTGTGAAGTAAACCTTCATGCCATACCCTATCAAAGGCCTTTGATATGTCAAGAGCAATTGCCCTAGAAAGGTTGCCTCTGTCGAGAGATTCGCTAATCCTATGAGATATAACTGTAAGCACATCTGCTGTAGATCTAGCAGAACGGAAACCATATTGAGTGTCACTAAGAAGTTCCATGTCACCTCATACTCCTCCCATCTTCCTATACTGTTCAGATTTAATTCGAGATCAGATCATGTAATCAGCAAAAACCATTGTCAGACATTAATTTGAAATTCAATCATGTTGAGGCCATGCTTATCTGCATGATGAATGTTGCCTTGCAAATTCTCTTGGCAGCTAACCTTTGCTACAAACTGTAAACTGCCTTGATAGAGTTCAAAATAGACTTTGTAGCCTCGTAGGAGATGTCCTTTTCTCTTCCCTGCAACCTCTATCTCATATAAGAGATGTTGCGAGTTTGTCTTTGCTGTATCATTATTTTCATGGAAAGTGTTCGACTGAGCTTCAGTCTATGGTCCCCCCTCGCCAAACTTTCACAAGAAACACCCGTCTAGCTGAAAACACTATCAATAATTCCCCCCACTCTTTATCTGTGCCTAAACCTAAACATAGATTCCATGAACAAAGCTTCTTTCTTAGAACTGCACGCCTGTGGAATTATCTTCCACTTTCCTGGTTTCCAGCTGACTACAATATGGTTGTCTTCAAGTCTAACGTAAACAAGTTCTTGATGAGCCGTTTCATACAAGTTAACAAATTTACCGAATTTCTATTACTAATGATTACTATATTGTCCAATTTCTACTGTACACTCTTTAACCCTTATCCTCGAGTGGCCTCTTGGCCTTGATAAGTGGCGATGCCTATGTAAAAAACAAAACAAAAAAGCTTAAACAATAAAAACTGATCAGCTTAATTAGCCATATAATCATAGTAGACCAAACTAATTCAAGGGATGATAATATTTTGAAAAGAAAATGAACATTTGTGTCTTCTCAAACGACGGCACAATTTTTATGCTTAATTGTTATTAGCTATGTGACGTTCTGCCTTCTTGTAGTACCAGGTAAATAACAAAGACTTTAATAATGTCATTTTTGGTCGAAAAATTCTTTACACATTCTATTTAGTTTTTGTTATATTGTTTTTACAGATCAGCTATCATGGCAGATGACATTAGCTTGATAAAATTTGGTAATTAGATACAACAGTAGACAAAAGTCAACCACACAAAATGAAACCCAAGTTTCTGAAATGTAAACCAAACATTACATTTTATAACAAACCCCGTTGAAACAAAACCAAAAGTAAAAAAAAATAATTACAAATATCTATCAAAAAATTAAAATACAGTAAGATGCAGAAAAAGTGTTACTGAAAAAAATAAAAAATACCATGTAAATGAGTTTGAAGGGTCAAGCAGTTTCTTAAAAAAAATTTCAATAAAATTAATACATATGCAAGAATATTTTGAAAATTTTCTTAGCCGTTAAGCAGTCAGGTGTTGGTAGAGGGGTTAACATTTCTTGCTGATTGTAAGGCTTCCTTGTTCCTTCCCAGTTGTGATTTATCAACGTCATCATCTATTTTGGCATGTGGTGGGGCAGTGTAGCAGTTCAACAGATGAAGTTAAAAGTTGATCGGATGTTGGGGAGGGAATCCCCTTTGTGACATTAGAGCGCTCATTTTAAGTTAATTCTAGATATTTTAGCCTGAGAAAGGTCCAACCTAGCCTGAAGAAAAGAAAATTTTTTGGCTGTCCCTGGTGGATAAGTTAAAACTTTCTCTTTTTTAGTTGTAATCCCTTTTCAAGGAAAAGGAATTATTACTTCGAATTGAAGGAAAAGGGATTATTACATTTGAATTTGAGTTTTTATTAACCAGGATAAGGAAGTTTATAAAAGAAAAAGTTAAAACACTTAGTGATTAAAAAGAAAAAGTTTTTAAATAATTTTTTCTTTTTATATAACGTTTTTGCAAGAAAACCCAAGAACTTGTTCTTTGTTTTATTTTTTTATATTTCAAAGAAAAACTAAGAAGAAGGGAACATTTGAAGTAAGTCTTAAGAAAAATCATTTTTATGTTTTGCATGATTTAGTTTTATACAAGATTTTTTATTTTGGTTGAAAAGTGAAACTAGTTCCTCTACTTAACCGTTATCTAACTTCATTTCTCTTAAAGATAAGTGTTTTTTAAAGAATTGTTTCTTGTGTATTCCTTTTATCTTTTTTTTTTTTTAAATTGCTTCTTTAATGAATGAAGTTGTAGAGTTGAATGTAATAATCAAAGAAGAAAGCACTCGCGCGTGTGTGTGTGTATTGTGCGGTTATACAACTTACCTTCGGATGGGATCTGAGAGAGAGAAATTAAAGATGGCAATCATGGATTTATAAAGTGTAGTCTCGTGGAATCTCATGAGATCTCATCTTCCACTGCACACGTATGCAAATGGAATAGGGCTAGTTTTTGAATAAAATACCTGTTGGCAGAGGTGATTGCAGAACACGTGTTGGAAGTTGAGAGATAAAGTTGACAGTGACGAATTCCAGCTGAACTTTTGCTTATTGTATTTATGTTATTTTGTTTTGCTGTTTACCAACCCATTTAACTGCAGAAGTTAATTACGCTTTGGCAAACAAAAGCAAGCGATTTTATTTCTTAATATAAATAAAACTGGATTTAATCATATTTCTGGGTCAAATTAATTATTGGCTTTTTTTGAGTCATTCCACATTTTTTTCATTTAATGTTAATAAAGATGAACTTTAATAACAATTCCAAAATTTCATTAATATACACAAACACATAACTATATAAAGAAAATATAAATTGTGAGGAGTTAATGCGGATATATTTTTTTTTTACATAGGCAACACCACTTATCAAGACCAAGAAGCCATTCGAGGATAAGGATTAAAGAGTGTACAGTAGAAATTAGACAATATAGTAATCGTTAATAATGGAAATTTGATAAATTTGAACATATGGAACGGTTCATCAAAAACTTGTTTACGTTAGACATGAAGACAACCATATTGTACCTATTTACAATGTCTCCCCACGGGACAGAGTTAGACACCAGGGTCGTTTTTTAACGTGGAGAAAAGGTACAAAAATAAAAATTGTCTCAGTCGTGAAGGATTTCTCCTCCACCGAAAGAAAACAAGAAATAGAAGTGCAGCATCTGAAGAACAGATACTACACTTTGATCTTGACCAAAAGGCCAAGTATGTAAGCTGCTGGAAAACAGAAGATAATTCCACGGGCGTGCAGTTCTAAGAAAGAAGCTTTGTTCATGGAATCTATGTTTAGGTTTAGGCACAGATAAAGAGTGGGGGAAATTAGTGATAGTGTTTTCTGCTAGACGGGTGATTCTTGTGAAAGTCTGGTAAGGGGGGACCATAGATTGGAGCTCAGCCGAGTACTTGCTATGAAAATAACAATAAAGCAGAGACAATCTTGCAACATCTCTTCTATGAGAAAGAGGCTGCAGGAAAGAGAAAAGGACATCCCCTACGAGGCTAAGAAGTCTATTTTGAACTCTATCAAGGTAGGATAAGTCCTTTCTAGCAGTCCCTGCCCAGATGTGGCAACAGTACTCCATCCCTGGACGCACCTGGCTTTTATATAGATAGAGAATTGCATCAGCAATGAGATATCTACTGGATCGATAGAAGGATCCCACCATTTTTCCAACGGTCTTGGCAACGGATTTAATGTATGTGTTCCATTTAAGATAAGGAGTAAAGGTCAAGCTCAGAAGCTTGTCAAAATATGAGGCTACCCCAAGACGAGAGCAATTCATTTCAATTGATGTCAGATGGGGATCAGAGCGTTGATGATGATTAACCTACCTCTGATGATATATGAAGAATGTAGAAACATTGGTTGATCCATGCAGACTCATTACATTGTTTATATAATTTTATTTATTTATTTGCGGACTATTATCTTCATCTTTCACGTTTCAGCCAACTATTCCTCTGGCCTTCATCAGGTTAATCGCGATGGGATAGAAATGCTGAATCTTTTAACTGTATCTTCAGTAATTAATGTCTTCCATAGTTGTTGTCATCTAAGCATGTTATGGCTAACTAATTCTCTAGCTGACATTGGGTAGGATTGAAACCGCTATCTTCAGACAATGCTCACCTGGAACAGAGCTCATGACGCAATGGATAGAGACGTTGAATCTCTACAGTTCTAGGTGAGCATTGTCTAAAGATAGTGGTTTCAATTCTACACAAAGCCGCCCAGAGGATTAGTTAGCCAAAATGTGGTGAGACGACAACAACTATGGAAGGCAGTAATTACTGAAGATACAATTACTCTTGACTGTATCTTCAGTAATTATTGCCTTTCATAGTTGTTGTCGTCCCACGTTTTGGCTATCCCATTGCAGTTAACCACCTGACAAAGGCCAGAAGAACAGTTGGCCAAAACATTGTGAAACAACTATAAAGACAAGGATAATAATCCTGTAAATAAATAAATAAAATATACAAGTTACTCATCTCAAAGAATTGCAATAATTAAATAATATATACTCTACAAGTGTATTGAGCACTTTTGAAGAAATATTTCAATTCATGTTAACAATATACACACACATCACCTTTGATGTAGGGATTATCGCCTGAGGAGATGAGCTTTACATAAAAAATTTATGGATTAAGGAAAGAACTTAAATTTTTGTCTATTCCTTGTTCAAATAATAAATTTTGTATTGCAAATTCTATATTTACTGAAAAAATTTTAAATATAAAACCTACAATTTATAATATATACAATATATATATATATTATACAATATATATTTTATACAATATATATTACACAATACATATGCAATATCTATTATACAATACACTATTACACAAGACATGTTATACAATATATATTATACTACTCTTTACTGTGCCTAAACCTTAACATAGATTCCATGAACAAAGCTTCTTTCTTAGAACTGCATGCCTGTGGAATAGGGCAGGTCGATTTGCAACTTTTTTCAGAAAATCAACATGGCACTGGTGATGATAGTTGGGATTTGATGTGATAAGAACATATACCAAAAATTAGATTCCCATCCTGAACAGAAAATTGAGCATTTAATTTTAAAAATCGTGTAGAAAAATGCTGAAAAATCCTTCATTTTCACAGCATTTTTCACAACACTGACTCTGAAATTTCACTATTTTTATAAAAAGTCCAATTAAAATTGATATATTTATATGAAATACATTGAAAGAAAAATAAATACATGAATTATAATATTAATTATGAATCACAACTAGCAAAATATCTAAATTTTTGCTGCATTGATTAAACAAAAAATGTAAAAAAAAGCTAATTAGCAACTAAGTCTTTTTAATTTCACAATTCAAAAATATATGTGGAGATGTATTACACTATATAACAACTTGATACAAGTTACAGAACCATGTATTTTAATTCTTTTTATTAGAGGCAATAATATAAACTTATAATAGAACTAAATTGTTCTGTATAATTTCCTTTTGAGGAAAATGAAGGTCTAATTTGCTGGCACGATGACTTTGTAATAATGTGACTATGTCTTGCTTCCTGCCCATATACAACTTTTTGAGAAAAATCAATCAAATTTGACCAGTGTATGGCTGCAAAATTGATAGCAGTAATCTTTTTCATTTTTTTTTGAGTTGTTGACTATTTCTGGAAAAACAACAAAAAAATCAATTATTTGAAAACACTTATCTTTTATATTTTTGCGATGCAATATGAATAAAATTAACTATTGTTTGGGTAAATTAAGAAAACTAATAAAATTTTAATGGATAAATATTTATTTACCTAATGGACAAAATCGTTTCAATGCCCTCTTCTCTCACATCCAATTCATCCGAGTTTATCATCAATATTATATTTTCCGGAAATAGTACAAAAACACTATATTTTGAACTGTTTAAAACAGTAATTTGGATTTCAGTTAACTGTTTTGTTCTCTGAATCATATTAAAATATATTGTTGCTGGTTAAAAAAAATATTGTCGGTTTGGATCTCAAACCAACTAACTGCATACACTTGGATGATAAATTTGACCAAAATGTTTAATTTATCATAGTATTTGAGGATAGACACCTCTGGTCCATAAACAACAACCTTGTGGTTTATGTTAGCCATCTTCCTTGATTCAAGGGCCCAATTTTCTAAGTTAACTTCTCCACAAGAAATGCCAACAGCATACTCAAAATGTAGCCTCTGATCTTCACACTTAAATTATTTGTTTCTTCAGCTGTCAGATAATAATGATCGGGAGGGACACTAATTTTTTAGAATTCTACTTGAGGCAAATCTTGATAATTATTGATACAAAGTTTCCCCAAAGGACCAGTAAATGTTGTTAGACTTTTTGTTGTTCCATCAAAAATTGCTGTAAATGGCAGTTCTTCTAGTGGAACCTGAAAATTGGAAAATTTGCATGTTTAATAATAGAGCCAGATCACATAATAAATACAAATATATTATTTTATTTTCCACAAAAAGGAACATAATTGTAGGTGAATCTATAGAATTAATTTTACCTCCTTGTTAGGAGAACAAGTGCAGACTATGTGCCTTGTTTGACAATTTTCAGCACTTTACTGCAAAGTCATCACATCTCAAGACAGAAAGTTTACAGCTACAAGAAGATATATCAAACAGTCTGTCTAGCTGTTCCTTCATTCTTTTCACTTTGATTGCTGCAAGAGATTTCCTGTCAATCTGTTTGGCCCTCTTATAGCAAAATATATTGACCTTCTGTCCTAATGTTACCTTAACAAGGGCAATTGTGGATTGACTGCTTGCCGAATACTAATTATTTCCTTGGCAATTAACTTAGAAATCTCACTATTTTTTTAAGTAGGGATAACTGTTTTTGAGGAAATAACTAAACTGGATGGCTTGTCGTGAAGTTGGGGTGCTGTTTCATCGAAATGACAAGGTGGACCAGTAAATTTTGTGAACCACAGGTTAAAACTGAACGTAATGCTTTTACTGACATTTTAATTTGAAAAGTAAAATAAATAAATGGATTATAACTGAAGGAAACTGTATTAGGCTATCTTCCAGTTTCATACGTAAAAAAATAAGCGCTAGTTATAAGAAATAATGAAAAACTTTGTAGAATTGAATTAGATGTATTAAAGAGAGAGGACCAAACCAGATGCACAGTAGTGTTTAGTTTAGACATTTTTAGCAGATTTTAGCTCCTCCTTCGATAACATGAATTTATCCATAAAGAGATTCATTCTTGATGTAGCTGTGCCATTTTAAACGAGCATTTAGTGTTTAGAGTTTGAAAAACCAGTGCTTGTGCATCTATGTTACTATGCTATTTTTAATAGTATTTTCAAGTTAAATTTAATGTTTATTAAATTTTTAGGTGAAAGTACAGAATAGTTACAATGCAACCTCCTTCCCATATTAAGAATGGCTTTCTAAATAAAGTTATGCACAAATAACGAAAAACCTTTAAAAGAGTTTCCTTATTTACTCGTATTAATCTTTGTAGGTTATCTGATTTTAAAACTACAATTTTAGAAGAAAAACACTGTTTAAAAACAATTACTCCCTAAAAATAAAAGAAATTAAAATTTGACACTAATTTCTGCAAAGTATTTTTTATTAAGTAGAAAAACTTGAAAATTTACGTGGTTATGTTTCGTAAAGAATGTGTAGAATAAAATTGTATGGACTATTTTTTTTTTTTTTTTTTTTTTTTGCTTTAATATAAAACTGGAGTATTACCATATTTTAATAAAAATTTCAAATAGAATTTGATGTGAAATATTAGGTTGGTGCACAAATAATATTTTTGACGTTCGTTTAAACGTCCAAAAAATGCCATTATTTTTGCACCAACCTAATAGAAAAACAAATTAAAAAAGATAAAACGAATATGTTTAAATTCACTGCAGACACTTGAAATAAACAAGTCTTTTTCGTTTTTCCTTTGGAAATAATGAAGCCTATATCGTAATGTTTTCAAATTAAATAATAAACAAACGTTAATTTTCAATATCAATAATAAGCGTGTTTTGCAACGGTGAAATCTAAAATGTTTCTTCAAAAAAAAAGTTCCTGAAATGAAAAAGCAAACTTTGGTCGTTATTATTTAAAAAACATTATTTTGCCTTTACACTTAATATTTATTTTATTAATTCATTATCCTCACTCATTTTATTTAAAAATGTAGTTTAAAACATTCTAAATAATGATTCCATTTTCTTAACAGTACGGATTGTTAACAATTCACCGAAAAACTTTTAATCGCTTCAATTTTCAACTTTTAAAGTCATTTCCTCAAGCAAAGATAACGATTTTGAGAAAAATATTTTGTGTAGGTCTTTTCTATGTCAAACCCCAACTATCATCACCATTGCCTCACCGGGGTTCCAAAATCGACCTGCCCTACTGTGGAATTGTCTTCCGTTTTCTTGCTTTCCAGCTGACTACAATATGGTTGTCTTCAAGTCCAATGTAAACAAGTTCTTGATGAGCCATTCCACTTGTTACCAAATTTACCCAATTTCCATTACTAACGATTACTATATTATCCAATTGACTACTGTACACTCTTAACCTTTATCCTCGAGTGGTCTCTGGGCCTTGATAAGTGGTTATGCCCATGTAAAAAAAAAAAAAAATACAATAGATATTATACAATACAATACATATACAATATATATATATACACATGCATACGAGCAGTACTTGTTTTCTGGTGTACATGGTGGAATTATGACACAAAACCAGAACAGATATGGCAAAAGCTCCTCCACCCATTAAAGTATTGTTATTAGTAGGGGCCACTGCTCCCCATAGAAGAATGTGACCAAAATGAAATCATCAGGTTTTCACTGTTAGACACTGTCTGGTAGTGGCAGATAGCAGAAGCAATTGGCAGCACTAGTGATTACTGGCGATTAGTATTGGTTTGGGGCAATTACTTGTGGGTAATGGTGGGCACTGGCTGCCTTTGTAACTAGAACTCACTGGTGGTCATGATCAGTGTCGATCTCCATTGGAATATTCACAACAACTGAAATTGTCACTCTTTAACTGGTGGGCACTGGCATCCACTGGCTGTCACTAGATGTCTGTGGCAGAGACTGATGGTCACTAGTAGTTAGTGCTATATTGAAGTGGTTACTTGAGTTTATGGGCATGTACTGATGGACATTGGTCACCTTTACAACTGTTCTCGGCATACATTGTGTAACTGGTGGCCATGACCAGTATTGGCCTTCATTGGACTGCTCTAAAATTAAATTTAGGTATTTATTTGCATTTACTGGCTATCTTTGCAAATATGGATCATGACCAATATCAGACCCCAATGGCTGCTCTGAAATGAAATTAACTGTGGTTACTGTAACTTCTGGACAAGGGCAAGGACTGTCAGGCAAATTGCATGTCTTCAAATGATGGGCACCGTCATCCATGGTGGTCATTAATCTTTTAACCTGGCTACTGTCACTTCATGGCAGAGGATAGTATAATAATAATAATAATAATAATATTAACAATAATAATAAAAACGCTACAATATCTTATTAAATTAAGTGAAAGTATTGAATCCATTTCCATGTTCTACATTTGTTTTTTTTTTAGTAAAAAAATTAAGATACACTATTTTGTTAATTACTAGTTGAAAGAACTGAACAGTTATAAAAACCAGTGTCCACTTTCCACCTTAGCACCTCTAAAATAACAAACTCTTATATTTTCAGTAGTAGCCTTAAGGCAAAGTCAAAATACAATGTCACCGGTTTCAGGTTAAAACCTCCAATCCCTGTAAAAAAAATGCTCTGGTTATCAAACCAAACTTCCTGTTAGTTTTAAATACATAAGCAAATTGGCATGAAAGAAAATCTGTGAAACTTTTGTACACAAATAGGTAATACTTGATTAGATTTTGCATAAAACAGTAAATAAAATGGTACTGGTATATTAATTTTTTGGAAAAATAGAATATGTTTTTTGAATGGTTGGAATGTGTTTTAGTATTATAAAAAAATATATTACTTTATTTAGTATTTATTTCTTTATATTTTTTAGAAAAATAGAATGTACTGTTTTCTTTTTATTTTTTGTATTAAAACATATTTTTGAAAGAAAAAACAAACTTGAACAAACATAATATGCACAGATTTCATGTAAAATATTGCTGAAACAATTTTTAAAACTATTTTAAATAAGAGTCAATTATTTATTTTATTGTGTGTGTGACCATATTTTTTATTGAAACATTTTTAAAAATCAAAAATACTTATGGTGTAAATAAAAAGAACACTTAAACTTGGCTACCACCTAACAGTTGAATAAACAGACATTGGGCCATTCCATGTCACATGTGTTACAGTTCAAAAGGGTTTTCAGTGATAACATTTATTTAAAATCGCCCTTATAATACTTTACTCTGTTTTCTTTTTGGCTTGTTTAGGCATTATTCTTTCATGTAGTACATAAAAAAAAAACAATACCTATGACCATTTTTTTATACTAGTCTTGTTTCTAGTGTCATTCAGACGGGAAGGATATTTTAAACATTGTCAAACAATGTATAAACTCTGAATTGTGCCTTCATTTTTTTTTTAAAAATGTGTTTATCTAAATTTTTATGGAGTCTTTTAGTAAATTTTTATTCATTAAACCCCTGAGAATTAAGGTATCTGTTGTCACGTGCATTACCCATGCAAAATCTCATTGATTACCAAAGTTCTGTGAAGTGGGAAAATACTCAAATTTAGCAACCAATCAGAATAAAGTATTTTCTTAATTTTAGTTTTTGCCCTAAGCGAATTGGTCATTTGGTTTGAACCGTACTGTCCCATAAAGTTTGGGCTTTATAGCATAAACAATTTTTTATTGAAAAGATTTCAAACATGCACAGGTTAGTGTAAAAACCTTTATTTTTTCATGTATGTATCATAAAATTATATCAAGTAGTTTTTTTGAAAACTGTTTGAACACACACACACATATATAAGAATTTTGGAGTAGAAATCTTTCGGACAGCGTTCATTTTTCCAGCAGCAACAAGTATCAATAATCAATGTTGGTGACTTAGTGTAAAAAAAAAAAAAAAAAAAAAATCGTCAAGGCCAGCTTAGTTTTCCATACGGTTGATAAAGAAATTTATTTTCTCAACATTTGAATATTTTAACTTGTGATGATGAAAAATTAAATATTTTAATTATTTTTTCTTTGATAATTTATTTTTAACATTTAGAAAAGGGCCTATTTAAAATAAGAGCATTTCATATCATCAAAGCTGAAAAGTACTGGTTAGCAAATGCTGGTGTTTGAAATTATCTGCAAATAAAGCAAAATATTACTTTTGTTATAAAATTTGAAATGAATTAAGTACTTTTCATGCAAGTGTCGCGCAGACTTGAGCTAGCGTCATGTAAATTCATACCAAAATGTCTATTTACAAAGTGGTTTACAGCAATAAATTACATTTTTTAATTTTAATTTTTAATTATTTAGAAAACATTACAACTGTGTGATTATAAAAAGAAAATATATATTGGCTATTGTATACTTTTTGAACGAAGTTTCTATCTTGATTTATTTTTGTACTAGAAAACCTCCACTTTATGATGATCTAACATTTGAAAAGACGTTTTGTTCAAATTTCATGTTTTATATATATATATAGCAAATTTAGAAAATATATATGGCAATTATATATATATATATATATATATATATATATATATATGTGTTCAGTAATGTCCTATTTTAGTGTGGAATTTTTTTTTTTAATGTTCAATTAGAGTAAAAAAATTGAACAGAAAGTTTATTTCCTAGTGAAGTTTTATCAATTATATATACTGATATAGAAGTATCAGTAATGAAGTATTCCAGAAAAAGGCCAATGGTACTGGCTAAAAAAAAGCTGATATAATTGCATACCAGCTCAAGAATGTGATCGGAAAACCAAGTCCACCAATGGTAGATATTGAAAAAAATCAGGATGTGCTTTATTATTTTCAAACTAAAATTTCTCAATAAATCAATCTTTTATAGCATTGTATGAGTATGTTATTTATAGTGTTTAAATCCATTGATTATTGAGAATTTTGAAGTTATATTTTGGCATGTAACACATGTGACATCACGTGTGTTACACAAATTTAAAGTGCTTTCAAGAAGAAAAAAATAGCTAGATTTTTCTTTTGCTATAATTTTGTTTGCAGTAATATACTAGCTAGTAACAAAGGATTTTTTTCCTCGTGGGTTTTATTGAAGAATGATAAAAAAAAAAGAAAGTCTATTAAGCATCACATGTGTTACGTGGACATAGTGCTAACTTTATGAAAATTTAATGTAAAAATGATTAACAGAGACTCAGGGCCTCAATTATTTGGAAATCTATATATGTCTCAATCATGAAAAATATAATTAAACATAATTCTATGTTATTTATTAGTAGAAATGAATGCCTGAAAAATAGCCAATACTTTCATTTTCTGACTTCAATAAATAGCCAATGTTTATAGCCTCAATGCAGAAAAGATCAGAATTGAAATTTATTTTTTTGTAGTTTAGAGTGTTGTCTTCAGAAAAAACATAATGCTAGAAAATATTGAATTTAAAATTCTTCGATTTTGGACCACTTTCCATGGAATGAGCCTATTGTAGTAGTATAATTCTTCTTACTGTTAAATAATTTTATCAACACAAACAATACCATATGCAGTTCCTACATTACCTAACTACTTGACTATTATTAATAATATTACTACTTTCCTATTATTATCAATATTACTACTTTACTATTATTAATAATATTACTACTTTACTATTATTAATAATATTACTAGTTTGCTATTATTAATAATATTACTAGTTTGCTATTATTAATAATATTACTACTGCATCTGTTTTGTTATTAGTTTTCGGCAAAACAGAAGTGTAGGTGACTTAGACTGGTGGTAGCTGAAAACCGCTTACTGATGTACAACTGGTTCGCTTCCAAAACCAGACTTCCTGTTTCAGTTAGAAATTAGTGTCAGTTTTCCAACTAAGCATCTGTAAAAAAAATGAAACTTATAATTTTTTTTTAAATTAAAAATTAAGATATTGTTAGTGTTAGAAGAAAGTACAGAACAGTTACTAAGAAGAGGTCCTAATTAATTTGCAAATGACCTCTATCCAGTCATGGCTGACAGAACAAGAGTGCACTACCACTGTGGAGTAAATTCCTGAGTTCAACAGAAACATTCCCACGTTTAACAAGATACACTTGAAGAAGGTCGAAGGTTACATTGACCAAAACATTGTGAAAATCACACTCAAGATGAGAACAGTAGTCCGATGAATAATAATACAAATAACCAATCCTCATCTCAAAAATTCAGAAACGTCAAAAACATACAATTCTGTTGTTCTGTGCTTCTGTATGTGTGAAGGTCTACAAGAAATACAAGATGTGTGAATTATTTTTATTTGCAAGCTGAATGATTTTTGTGAAGTATTGATCTGTATGGGAAAAAAGTAAAATAATAGTCAGAAAAGTTAGAATACAATGTGCAAGTATAAGTTTTTGTTTTGGTGGAGCGTATTTGAAAGCAATAGTGAGAAAGTTTTTTCTGTGTTGAGAAATATGAATTCCTAATTTTAAAAATAACTAGTTCTAATGTTAAGGTGTTTGTCGGCTATTCCGTCATTCTACTAAACTAAGAATTAAACGGGAGCATTTATTATTTTGTAGTTTTAGGCTAACATAATGTTTATGAAAATTAATGAATTTAGAAAGTCAAATAATTTACCGGTGCCATGTGACCAGGTATTACTCTGAAAAAAAAATGACCTTGTGATTTGGGGTTTTGTGGGATTTAAAGAATAGAAAATATTTACTATTATCACTGTAGGAGTAGATAGCTGAGAGAGTGAGGCAAGGAGGGAAAATTATAATATTCATAAAACAGTGACAAAGTGTGAGCATTCTTGCTCAAAAACACACTGCAGTATGAGCTTGGAATGATGAGTGTGAAAGAGTTTTATAGGAAAAGGTTTCTTTGTTTTCCTATAGTGGGGTGGGGGAACAGTCACCATTTAATTATATACATGGCTCATTCCATGTCAAATCAACAAGGCATTAAACCATGTCGAACAAGAATTTTTTCCAAATTTGCTACACTTATATATCTCTATGAAAAGAATTGAATGAAACTTGTTAAACATCTCAAGGTCAAGAGATTCCTGAGATATGACCTTTACCTTTTTACAAAATTATGAATTTTTATGAAGTGACCAACTTTATAAGAAGATCTCTGTTGCTTATGAGTCTACAAAAAGTCATTCATATATCATTCTAAAGTACTTAGAGCTACAATTTTATCTGGGAATATTTTTTTTCAAGGTCAAATAAAAAAGTTGACCTTGACCTTTTATCTAAATTTTCTCAAAAAACGTTATTTTAATTTTTTGTTAATTTATGACAAAAGTTTTGTCTGTCTTATGACAGTATATATTCCAAATTTCATGATGGGCATTCCACTAGAACTGTTGCTACAAGCGTTTTTATAGAAGTGGGCAAAATTCAAAACACCAGAACGTAGTACCTGCTACTTCATATAAAAAAACTGGTCAAGTTTGTAAAGCTATTTTAATGATGATTAATATTTACATAAAGACTATGGTATTAAATTCAATAAAAAAAAAATTATGTTGATGAAACTGAATTTTATTCATTTTTCTTTTGTTATGGAAAAAAAGTGATATAATTAGTGTTGGGACGATTATTCAGAATCTGGAAAATTAAAACTTTTTGAGGTATCAGATTCAGAAAATTTTTAGTCTAGTGGTGGGACGATTAATCAGAATTGGAATCGTAAGATCGTGTATTTTGGGGGGAATCGCAATCGCATCGTTAAAAAATACCTTAGATTTACGATTCTCCCATTACGATTCTCTTATATTTTTAAGTTGAACTGTTTGTTTGAAGTGAGATTAATGCTGTCAAAAATTTATGATAAAAACGTCATAGAACTTTTCATAAAATATTTAATACGATATACAAGAATTTTATTAACTACTTTAAAGGTAATCTTTATTTATCTTAATGAGTTTTCTTATTCCGTCACATACATAGACACTGTCTGTCTGTTTTGAAACTTCGAGGCCCATGATTAGTTATCTGTTTGCAGTGTTTTCATTTGTGAGTGAAGTTTATTTATGTATAAAACAGCCTAACTACATCAACTTCTACCATTCCAGTTCTAAAACCTTTTGCTCTCACTAATGTATACTGTCCATGCTAAAGAGTAACAAAACTAAGTTTAAAGTGAAAAAATGCAGCTGCCTTATATCTATCTTAATTTATATCTATCTTAATTTGCTGTATGCTCATATCTGATCAAATTGTTTGTTTTTTTTTAATTTATTTATTTTAGTTTATTTGTGTATATATATTATGTATATCGGTATTTTAAGATTTCAATGGTTCATTACATTAATTTATAAGTTTTTCATCAAAGAAAAGTGACCATAAATAACAGAAATTACCTTTTTTGTAAATTTAGAATATCAATCATCCAGAAAAATTTGTTCACCATTGAGATCACATGTTTTTGTTATAATTTAATTAATCTTTAACAACTTTTCAAAATTCTTTTTAGGATATCATTTTTCCATAATAAAATCTGTGTTGCATTAAAAAAATAAATAAATAAAAATGAGTTTCATCAACAGAAATTTTTTTATAGATTTTGTAACCAAGGTGCATTTGTAGATATTAATCAGCATTAAAATAGCTTTACAAAGATATCAAACTTGACCATATTGTTGAATATGAAAATGTTTTCATATAAAGTAGCTAGTACTATGTGTTGCCATTTTGAATTTTGCACACTTTTATAAAACGCTTGTAGCAACAGTTCTAGTGGAATACCCATCATGTTCCAATATCAATCCACTAAAAAACAAAAACAAAAAAAAAACATGACATTAATTCATCAACCAATGAAAGTTTGCATTTCAAGTCATGCAATTTCTGACAATATTGAAATTCTTAAAGACAAAAAATTTTTCTGAATCCAGTGTGCCACTTCTGGGAGAATTGGATTTTCCCCACATCTAAAACGGACCTTGTGTCTAATGCTGTCCTCCTTCCAGTAAATAACTATTCTTTTTATTATTATTATTATTATTGATGTTTGGTAATATGTAACTATTAAAATTATACGAAATTGAGTTTAATTTTGACAAAACCTCAAAAGATATTTGTCAAAAATAAACTCTCAAATTTTATAAACTTTAAAGAAACACACACACACAAAAAAAATCTTGTTATAAAAAACAACATTTATTGATTAAACAAGTAATCAAATATTTTTTCTTTTAACTTAGGCGAATTTTTTTTTTACTCATATTTAAAAATTCCTTTAATAAAAAAAATAAATAAAAAACTTGCTTATTTTGTATGAAGACTTAATGGATTTTACTTTTTATAAAGATTTTGTGTTACAAAATTCAAATTAAAAAAAAGTTCACTTATAAAATTTAATTTGCAAAAAAAAATCTCTCGACTGAAAGTTGTGACTGTGACTAAATTCGATTTGTTTTTATTCCAATAATAAAGAAATAAACATTTATTTTTTACAAAGATTAAAAAAGAAAAAAGTGACACACTGGGTTTAAAAAAGTTTCAGTCTTTAAGAATTTACCAAAAATAATCGTGTTCTTGTTTATTTTAATAACAACATTTGGTTCACGTGAACTTTCACCACCACCCTCGGCTTACAATTTTTTCCTTTTCATTTTTTTCAACTATTTCTGCAGATTATTATTGATTAGACACCAGATTATAAAAAAAAAAAAAAATCAATATTTAAAGATTTGGAAGAGAGTTAAATTTCTCTCATTTGGAATCTGGATAATCTCTGAAAAGTCGTAAATAAATAAATAAAAATCTAGATAGGTGGGAGAAACAAACCAAACTTTTCCATAAAGTAATAATAATAATGGTAGGAGTGGGAGGGGCGATAAAGGACCCAACATCAAAACGAGACTATCGTAAACTCAAGTTTAAGAAATAGGAGATCGATTTACTAGAACATTTGAACCCCCTTCCAAATCTTTAAATATTGACTTTTTTCAAAATCTACTAACTTAGTGTCCAATAGATAATAATCCACAGAAATAGTTGAAAAGAAATTATAAGGAGAGGAGGGTGGTGAATTATTTGTACTGAGGACTTAGTAGATCGCTTGAGTAAGAGGGAACATTTAATAAAAATCGTGAGTTTTCTTAAGTAAATATCTATAAAGGTATGAACTTAAAAAGATAGAAAAAAAAAATAACCTCTCAAAACTTCAGAGTAAATTTGTTTTATTGTTTATTACATGTTTTACGATATTTTATGCTGACGGACCCAGTCAATTGCATGTGTCGAAGTTGTTTTAATCAGCAACAGTGGTACATTGATTGTACATAATTTTAGTTGTACATATTTAGTAAAACCCACACACGATACTGAAACGGTTGCAAGTCTACACAAAGGAATTAACTTTTTTTTCAATTTTAAATATTTGTCTGAGAGATTGACCATTCAGAAAATATAAACTTTATTGACCTTTGGTATTTTTTTTTTACTTTTAGCTGGACATACAAACATACTGACAATACTGGAAGATTAGGAAAAAGGTTGATATGTTACTTATCGAACTCCAGACAGAGGAAAAGAAAAACAGACAGAAAAAGAAAAGGGAACAGTTGAAAATGTTAACTGCTCACAGAAATCGCAGAGTAGGGATAAGCAATATACCAGATTTACTCAAATAAACCTTTGTGTTATTCTCTGACCAATAAAATTTAAGTGGCTGTTTTTTTTTTTTCATAAACAGGATTATGGATTGGCTGTCTTAAAAACAGAATAATTTATCAAAAGGGGTGGAGGGAAACCCCCCAACACACACACAATTGGTTAATTAAAATAGCTGTTTAAAAGGAAAATTAATGAAGAATTATAATTATGAGGATCAAATTGTGACCAATGAAAAAAGCAAAAATAGGTGAGCTTAAAGATTCGCTGACCATTCATCAGAAGTCAGTGAGAGATTCCCCTTTGCTCCCCACCAGACTGCACAATACTGAAAGTTTGACTTGCTGACTTGGGATTGACGACTTTGTTTTCTCCTCACTAAACTCCACATTGCTGAAAATCCGACCATCAGAGTCGGTGGCTGGACTTGAAAATCGCCCAGATTTTATTAGTCACTTAAGTTGATGACCAG
Source organism: Euprymna scolopes (assembly GCF_053919585.1). Classification (NCBI taxonomy): domain Eukaryota; kingdom Metazoa; phylum Mollusca; class Cephalopoda; order Sepiida; family Sepiolidae; genus Euprymna; species Euprymna scolopes. Next base: position 95,163,703 of record NC_136485.1, read on the forward strand.
AGTGTATAATCTTTCTATGAATAATTATTATGTTATTTCAAAAGACCAGTCTTCAACGCATCATACTTTCTACTTTTGGCTTGAAATGACCTTTGCTCCCTAGTAATACAGAGTTTCATGACCAGTACCAGATGATTTGACCTCCTGATCTTTGAAGTGGGAAGAAATGGTAATTCGCCAGACAAGACCTTTCAACATCGAGGGTCTTCATTAGAGTGATCGGCGAGCACCAAGAGACCAACTGGGACCCAGAGTAGCCAAATTAGATGATGTCACTTGTTGAAAATCATTTGAAGTGTAAGGATACACATACAGTTCTCATTAATATAAGAGATGTATACATATACAATATATATATATATATATATATATGTTAGCAGGACTAATTTCCCAGCGTTGCTCCAGGTAATATAGGACAGGGTTTCCCAAAGAGGGCTTCACGGAGCCCTGGAGTTCCATGAGTGAGGCTGGGGAGCTCTGGAAGCTATTTCTTAAAAGGGACCAAATGCTTTATATGGAAAAATTAAATGGTTGCAGATATTTAATATTTTATCTTTTTTTTATTGGAAAAAGCTATGATACATAATTACAAGTGTAAAGAGTTTCAGGATGGTTCATAAAAAAGAAAAGAAAAATAAACAAAAAAAATGTATAAATTTTTTATTAATCAAAAACAAAAAATGATTGTAAACATAATCATTAGTTAAAGTTAAAATTTGAAATTAATGCTTTTCGTATTTATTTTAGTGCTCTGTGATAAATCTTTGCTCCATGGGGTCCTGAAGTTTGGGAAACTGATAAAGGAGAATGTTAATTAAAACATTAAATATTCTGTGTTCATTTTCATGAAGTGATCAGTCGGGACCGCCATATAATTTGTGAGGTCATAATTTTGTGTGTACTTTATGAAGCTATTTATAGGCATTGTTTATTTACGAATACATCAAAACCATAAAATATGAATAGTTGAAGTAAAGCCTAGTAATTACTCGAAATTCTATGCTTAAAACTGGACATTTTGAAAGAATGAAATTTAAAACATTTAAATGTTTTAAAAATGAAATATTTTCTAGAATGTTTTTTTTTGTTGCAGTTGCAAATGTTGATTATAGTATATATGAGATTTTTTGTTTCAAAACATTAAATTTATTTGCATTTTTATTTACAAATTCATGGTAAACATGAAAAATAAATGCAATCTCAGCATATGTGTTAAAATTTTGAAGAATTGTAATATATTTTATTCAGATTGCATAAAATGAGATATGGATGTTATGTACAAAAAAATATTTTCCTTCATATTTCTGGAAAACTACATTTTACACATGAATTAATCCAAAATTGAATAAGTATCAACATTTTTTATGAAAATATGACCATCAGCTGATTTTTGGTAGATTTATAAAACACAATTATGTCTGTGCATTAAAAGTGGCCACTACACCAGAACATTGTTTTAAAGTGTTGATAATGTAAACATGATTTTAGCCTTGAATTTTTAAAAAAATTATTAGCAGTTTATTTTAGGCTTTTTCTTTTGAATGGTACAAAAGTTATGATAATATTAACCTATATTAAATTAGATCGTGTTACATATAAGAGTAAATTCTATGGCGTGCTTTGGAGGTATCACATACTTAGTAATTTAGAAGATAAGTTTTCCCTTTATTAAGTAAATTTTGAAAAATTGTAATAGTACTTCTTCCTCCCACCTGCATGTATAATAGAAATGCTTGACAGGAATTTACTGAGTAAAAACGAAAATAATGACAACTTTTCCCTAATAAAAAAAACAAAAACCAAACAAATATACACAAAGGCAAAAAATATTAACGAAGCAATCTTGGACAATGTTGAAACCATTAATTGTTAATTTTCTATACTCTTATACACAAATAGAATCATTCTACACTGTGGTAATTGTCCTGAAAAAAATTGTGATATGCATCAAGAACATTTGGTTCCAGGGAAATTTGGCAATTTTGTCAAGGTAGGAAAATAGTGCAATTATGGAATAAATATTGATTGAAAATAGGTTTTAGAATCATTCTTGCAGGGATATAGTGCTACTTATCTTGGCATTGTTTCCAGTTAAGACTGGAGGCATCGTTGGATCGTTAATAGTTTTAAAATGGGAGCTGCCCCCCCCCCAAATATTATGTAGTTGGGAAACAAATAAAATCGATTTTTTAAGTGTTCGTTATAAGAACATGGTCATCTTTTCCAATTCTAATTAATAAAAAATAGTAAATTAAAATACAATCACAAGATTAAATCCATTAGAATACATGTTGCTGTTTTCGTAAATGATATCAGCCATTTTCATATTCTGTTAATAGAAAAAATTAATTACTTTATAACTGTTCAAAATTTGAAATGAAACTATCAAATAAAAGTCAATCTGTTCAAATTTTGAAACTAACTACAATTCAGTTTTAATCATTGGTGATCATAATGTTGGCCCAAATATATACTTCTTTCAAATAAATTGTAACACTTTTTATCTAAACTTTTCTGATTTGTAATAAATAATCACTTAGAGCATTAAATAGTTTTAAACAAAATATAAAGGAGGAAAAGTCCCCTAGAATAGTAAGTAATTATATTATTTCCCCCTAGAATAGTAAGTAGTTATATTATTATTTAAATTTAATTCAAATTAATTTTTTTTACTTTTACCACATATAAATTGAAAAGGGCTACTTCTACAGATTTTGAACTAGAATCTTATTTTCAACCCTAAGTATAGGTTTAGTTTGAGAAAATCGGATAATTGAAAAGGAATAGTTCTATAGAATTTGAACAGAACTTATTTTTTACTCCTAACTGTAAACTAACTCGAGTTTAGATTTTGTTGGAAAAAAAGTCGATCTGGTTTGGTTCAAATTATGTAGAAGAACCTCTCTCCATTTTTTTCTATTCTAAAAAGGAGTACTTCTATAGAATTTGAACTGGAACGTTGTAGGTTTAATTTGAAAGAAGTCAATCTGGTTAGGTTGAAATTCTGTAGAAGCACTTCCTGATTAATTTTGTTCTAAAATTATAGTTTAATGATCCTAATGAATTATCAGTTTTGAACTGATAGTTTTGTTCTATTTTGTCATTTCATCAAAGCATTTAGAATAAGGGAGCGCTTGTTAAATGAATCTATAACCATAATGTAGAAAGTGAAATAATAAATCAGCTACATACGAAAAAAAGGTCACCTTGAAAGTATAGATGGTGAAAGTAGAGATTAAATATTTAAAACACTGGTCCACATTCTGCCAAAAAAACTTTCAAACCTAATACTTTTTTCGTAACAATAAGATAAATTAATGTATATGTATGATAATTATGATAAATATATACATGATCTTTCCTCTGGGTCATTGTATTAACTATTTAAAATGGAACCGTATTAGTGGACTTAAGTCAATGTTTATGATGTTAGTAATAAAATATTAGGGAAAAGTAGATGATAAATTTATAAAAGAAAAAAAATAGAGGATAAATTTATAAAAGAAAAAATAGAGGATAAATTTATAAAAGAAAAAATAGAGGATAAATTTATAAAAGAAAAAATAGAGGATAAATTTATAAAAGAAAAAAAATAGAGGATAAATTTATAAAAGAAAAAAAATAGAGGATAAATTTATAAAAGACAAAAAATAGAGGATAAATTTATAAAAGAAAAAAAATAGAGGATAAATTTATAAAAGAAAAAAAATAGAGGATAAATTTATAAAAGAAAAAAAATAGAGGATAAATTTATAAAAGAAAAAAAATAGAGGATAAATTTATAAAAGAAAAAAAATAGAGGATAAATTTATAAAAGAAAAAAAATAGAGGATAAATTTATAAAAGAAAAAAAAAAGATGATAAATTTATAAAAGAAAAAAAATAGAGGATAAATTTATAAAAGAAAAAAAATAGAGGATAAATTTATAAAAGAAAAAATAGACAATAAATTTATAAAAGAAAAAATAGAGGATAAATTTATAAAAGAAAAAAAATAGAGGATAAATTTATGAAAGAAAAAAAATAGAGGATAAATTTATAAAAGAAAAAAAATAGAGGATAAATTTATAAAAGAAAAAAAATAGAGGATAAATTTATAAAAGAAAAAAAATAGAGGATAAATTTATAAAAGAAAAAAAATAGAGGATAAATTTATAAAAGAAAAAAAATAGAGGATAAATTTATAAAAGAAAAAAAATAGAGGATAAATATATAAAATTAAAAAAAATAGAGGATAAATTTATAAAAGAAAAAAAATAGAGGATAAATTTATAGAGGAAAAAAAATAGAGGATAAATTTATAAAATTAAAAAAAATAGAGGATAAATTTATAAAAGAAAAAAAATAGAGGATAAATTTATAAAAGAAAAAAAATAGAGGATAAATTTATAAAATTAAAAAAAATAGAGGATAAATTTATAAAAGAAAAAAAATAGAGGATAAATTTATAAAAGAAAAAAAATAGAGGATAAATTTATAAAATTAAAAAAAATAGAGGATAAATTTATAAAAGAAAAAAAATAGAGGATAAATTTATAAAAGAAAAAAAATAGAGGATAAATTTATAAAAGAAAAAAAATAGAGGATAAATTTATAAAAGAAACAAAATAGAGGATAAATTTATAAAAGAAACAAAATAGAGGATAAATTTATGAAAGAAAAAAAATAGAGGATAAATTTATAAAAGAAAAAATAGAGGATAAATTTATAAAAGAAAAAATAGAGGATAAATTTATAAAAGAAAAAAAATAGAGGATAAATTTATGAAAGAAAAAAAATAGAGGATAAATTTATAAAAGAAAAAAAATAGAGGATAAATTTATAAAAGAAAAAAAATAGAGGATAAATTTATAAAATTAAAAAAAATAGAGGATAAATTTATAAAAGAAAAAAAATAGAGGATAAATTTATAAAAGAAAAAAAATAGAGGATAAATTTATAAAAGAAAAAATAGAGGATAAATTTATAAAAGAAAAAAAATAGAGGATAAATTTATAAAAGAAAAAAAATAGAGGATAAATTTATAAAAGAAAAAAAATAGAGGATAAATTTATAAAATTAAAAAAAATAGAGGATAAATTTATAAAAGAAAAAAAATAGAGGATAAATTTATAGAGGAAAAAAAATAGAGGATAAATTTATAAAATTAAAAAAAATAGAGGATAAATTTATAAAAGAAAAAAAATAGAGGATAAATTTATAAAAGAAAAAAAATAGAGGATAAATTTATAAAAGAAAAAAAATAGAGGATAAATTTATAAAATTAAAAAAAATAGAGGATAAATTTATAAAAGAAAAAAAATAGAGGATAAATTTATAAAAGAAAAAAAATAGAGGATAAATTTATAAAATTAAAAAAAATAGAGGATAAATTTATAAAAGAAAAAAAATAGAGGATAAATTTATAAAAGAAAAAAAATAGAGGATAAATTTATAAAAGAAAAAAAATAGAGGATAAATTTATAAAAGAAACAAAATAGAGGATAAATTTATAAAAGAAACAAAATAGAGGATAAATTTATGAAAGAAAAAAAATAGAGGATAAATTTATAAAAGAAAAAATAGAGGATAAATTTATAAAAGAAAAAATAGAGGATAAATTTATAAAAGAAAAAAAATAGAGGATAAATTTATAAAAGAAAAAAAATAGAGGATAAATTTATAAAAGAAAAAAAATAGAGGATAAATTTATAAAATTAAAAAAAATAGAGGATAAATTTATAAAAGAAAAAAAATAGAGGATAAATTTATAAAAGAAAAAAAATAGAGGATAAATTTATAAAAGAAAAAAAATAGAGGATAAATTTATAAAAGAAACAAAATAGAGGATAAATTTATAAAAGAAAAAAAATAGAGGATAAATTTATGAAAGAAAAAAAATAGAGGATAAATTTATAAAAGAAAAAAAATAGAGGATAAATTTATAAAAGAAAAAAAATAGAGGATAAATTTATAAAATTAAAAAAAATAGAGGATAAATTTATAAAAGAAAAAAAATAGAGGATAAATTTATAAAAGAAAAAAAATAGAGGATAAATTTATAAAAGAAAAAATAGAGGATAAATTTATAAAAGAAAAAAAATAGAGGATAAATTTATAAAAGAAAAAAAATAGAGGATAAATTTATAAAAGAAAAAAATAGAGGATAAATTTATAAAATTAAAAAAAATAGAGGATAAATTTATAAAAGAAAAAAATAGAGGATAAATTTATAAAAGAAAAAAAATAGAGGATAAATTTATAAAATTAAAAAAATAGAGGATAAATTTATAAAATTAAAAACAATAGAGGATAAATTTATAAAAGAAAAAAAATAGAGGATAAATTTATAAAAGAAAAAAAATAGAGGATACATTTATAAAAGAAAAAAAAAAGAGGATAAATTTATAAAAGGAAAAAAATAGAGGATAAATTTATAAAAGACAAAAAATAGAGGATAAATTTATAAAAGAAAAAAAAGAGGATAAATTTATAAAAGAAAAAATAGAACATAAATTTATAAAAGAAAAAAAATAGAGGATAAATTTATAAAAGAAAAAAAATAGAGGATAAATTTATAAAATTAAAAAAAATAGAGGATAAATTTATAAAAGAAAAAAAATAGAGGATAAATTTATAAAAGAAAAAAAAGAGGATAAATTTATAAAAGAAAAAAAATAGAGGATAAATTTATAAAAGAAAAAATAGAGGATAAATTTATAAAATTAAAAAAAATAGAGGATAAATTTATAAAAGAAAAAAGATAGAGGATAAATTTATAAAAGAAAAAAAATAGAGGATAAATTTATAAAATTAAAAAAAATAGAGGATAAATTTATAAAAGAAAAAAAATAGAGGATAAATTTATAGAAGAAAAAAAAAAGAGGATAAATTCATAAAATTAAAAAAATAGAGGATAAATTTATAAAAGAAAAAAAATAGAGGATAAATTTATAAAAGAAAAAAAATAGAGGATAAATTTATAAAAGAAAAAAAATAGAGGATAAATTTATAAAATTAAAAAAAATAGAGGATAAATTTATAAAAGAAAAAAAATAGAGGATAAATTTATAAAAGAAAAAAAATAGAGGATAAATTTATAAAAGAAAAAAAATAGAGGATAAATTTGTAAAAGAAAAAAAATAGAGGATAAATTTATAAAAGAAAAAAAATAGAGGATAAATTTATAAAAGAAAAAAAATAGAGGATAAATTTATAAAAGAAAAAAAATAGAGGATAAATTTATAAAAGAAAAAAAATAGAGGATAAATTTATAAAAGAAAAAATAGAGGATAAATTTATAAAAGAAAAAAAATAGAGGATAAATTTATAAAAGAAAAAATAGAGGATAAATTTATAAAAGAAAAAGAAATAGAGGATAAATTTATAAAAGAAAAAATAGAGGATAAATTTATAAAAGAAAAAAAATAGAGGATAAATTTGTAAAAGAAAAAAAATAGAGGATAAATTTATAAAAGAAAAAAAATAGAGGATAAATTTATAAAAGAAAAAATAGAGGATAAATTTATAAAAGAAAAAATAGAGGATAAATTTATAAAAGAAAAAATAGAGGATAAATTTATAAAAGAAAAAAAATAGAGGATAAATTTATAAAAGAAAAAAATAGAGGATGAATTTATAAAAGAAAAAAGTAGAGGATAAATTTATAAAAGAAAAAATAGAGGATAAATTTATAAAAGAAAAAAATAGAGGATAAATTTATAAAAGAAAAAAATAGAGGATAAATTTATAAAAGAAAAAATAGAGGATAAATTTATAAAAGAAAAAAATAGAGGATAAATTTATAAAAGAAAAAAATAGAGGATAAATTTATAAAAGAAAAAATAGAGGATAAATTTATAAAAGAAAAAAATAGAGGATAAATTTATAAAAGAAAAAAGTAGAAGATAAATTTATAAAAGAAAAAAAGTAGAGGATAAATTTATAAAAGAAAAAATAGAGGATAAATTTATAAAAGAAAAAAATAGAGGATAAATTTATAAAAGAAAAAAATAGAGGATAAATTTATAAAAGAAAAAAGTAGAGGATAAATTTATAAAAGAAAAAATAGAGGATAAATTTATGTAAATGTACGCTTTTAGTATTCTAAATTCTCTCATGGCTTCCAAGTCCTATTTTTCTAACTTTAGAAATTACTAGTATATAAATTGTAAGATTCCATTTTCCAAAAAAAAAAATCAGGATTCTTGCATATTTACACATTTCAAACAAGTTTCTTTTTTTAGATTGCATATGTTGTATAAAAAGTTGAAATGGTTTCTCATCAAATATTATTTAAAAGGAAAACAAACTATTTTTATTGCTGATATGAAACTTTTTTAACACCATTATGTTTACCCTCTTTGAACTCATCATTTACCAAATAATAAAAACAAAAAATACAAAAAAATAATAAAGTAATTGAGTGATTTTTATTTTTTCATTTGCTATTTCAGCTGTTGTCATTATGAGAATGATCTGAAAATGCTGATGTTGTTGCATTTTGTATGGTAAAAAAATAATATAATCGATTGTCATGTTTTTGTCACCTTGGAAAACTATAACAAATAATCTATTTATTGAATAAGCTATAAACGAGCATCTGTTCTTTTTTTGTTGTTGTTTATATAAATGCAGATAACAAATAGAAAGTAAAAAACGTTCACAGCTGAATTTCGACTCCAACCTGAAAAAGAACTTAACCTGTGTAATAAATTGCGAACAGACGGGCTTACCTGACAAACGCTCGAGGTGTGCACTCTGCAAAGCGGGCACGTCCAAAGAAAAATGGCAAGATGGCGGCGGCCGGTTAATATTACCAAGTAATCACGCAAAATCTCGTGTTCTCTCGCACACACGAGAGTTCAGCTTAGCATAAAAACAGGTGAGCAAGAAGGGAGAAGGAAAAACGTAGTCAAGACAAAGACGACGCTTCTGACGACTGAGAAGAAAAAAGAAGAAAAAGAGCAAAAAGTAGAAGAGGAAGAAGAGAACGATACATGAGAAGACGAGGTGTGTGCGGTTTTGAGTAAATCGAAACAGACAGAAAAAAAGACTCTGATTACAAGCTATTTCGGCTTTAGTATGGAGAAATTTGACATCAGATTAATTCCGGAATTCGATGGCTCCCCCACTGGTCCCTCAGTGGTCGAATGGCTGGAAAAGGCTGAGCGCGTTTGCCGGTTGTGCAAGATTAAAGACCCAGCTATGGTTATCCCATTGAGACTCACTAAAGGGGCTTATGCCATGTACCAGCAGCTAGGGGAGGATCCGACCATGGAGCAGATTACACAAGCTCTATACGGGGCATTTGGTACAGACCCTTTTGTCGCCTGGAGGCAGTTTTCCGAACGCCGACTTGGGCCAGGGGAGACAGTGGATGTCTACATGGCCGACTTGAAAAAGCTTGCGACTCCCTTCAGCGGTGCAAGTGATCGCATATTGGCATGAGCCTTTTTGTCGGGACTTCCGGATGAGGCAAGTCGACTGCTGCGAGCATCGTCAAGACTCACTGAGATTGGATTGGAGGAGTTATTGGCGAGAGCACGAAACATCTTGAAAGACGATCGAGAACTAGTCTCCGCAGCTGTTGACACTCTGGACTCGCCAACGAAGGGTCTACGATGCTATACCTGTGGTGGCCCCAACCACTTTTCCAGAGACTGCAAAAGCGGTACAAGGCGCACCCCTAATTATGGAGCACGACAAGTAATACGGTGTCACCAATGCAATAAGCCAGGCCACATAGCGCGGAATTGTCCGGGAAACGGGCAAGGGGAGGACGCCGCAGCGCTAGCACCCTCTCCAACGCAGCATTGAACAAAGCGCTGCCTGCAGTAACAGTTCAAGTTGATGGATGTGAACGTTCAGCGCTGGTTGACACCGGCTGTACCCAAACCCTTCTTCGAAAGGAATATTGCGCCACATGGAAGAAACGAAGGATCCCTGTACTTACTGTCGGCCAAGGCTCATTGGTGTGTTGTGGGGTCAGCGTTGTTCATATCAGCATTGGCAATGGCTCTCCGGTTGCTGTGACGGTGTTAGTGGTCGATGGGGAGCTGCTCGGATATGACCTTCTCCTTGGAATGGACGCTATCACACAGCTAGGCGGAATTACTGTGAACGGCGCCGGTGATGTGAGCTTCTCTCGATCAAACAAACAAATGTGTGCAGCAATCACTCTCGATGAGCCCGACTTCCATGCAGAATACGATAAGGGCACAAACACTTGGACAGCATCCTGAAAATGGGCAGGCGACCAGCCACCAGTGTCATTGCGGAATCGACTTACAGAGTATCCCCTTCCTGCGTGGCTTAGGGGGCAGTACGAGGCAGAACTTCAAGTGTGGCTGGATAATGGCTGGTTAGTTCCATACCCAGAGGATGAGCTTGGGCCCCCGCGGGGGCTAATTCCCCTGATGGCTGTCAGACAAGAGAACAAGCAGAAAGTTCGACCTGTTCTTGATTACCGGGAACTTAATGAATACGTTGACCCACACACTGCGGGGGCTGATGTCTGTGCTCATAAACTACGGGAGTGGCGGCGGCAGGGTGCGGAAGCAGCCATACTGGACTTGCGAAGAGCGTACTTGCAAATACGTGTTGAGAAATCGCTGTGGCCGTTCCAGACGGTGGTGATCAAAGGAACTCGCTATTGCTTGACCAGGCTAGGATTCGGCCTGAATGTAGCCCCTAACATCATGACAGCAATTATGCAGGCGATCCGGCGTCAAGATGAAGCGGTGCAACATGCGACATCGTCGTATATAGACGACATTTTTGTCAATGTCTGCTCAGGCGGTCAAAGAACACTTTGAGCACTTCGGATTGTCGTGCAAGGAGCCGGAGCGGCTACAGGACGGGGCGAAAGTGCTCGGACTGCAGGTGAGCGGAAGTGCAGATGGTCTTCAATGGGGAAGGAGTGGTGAAATCCCGGAAATCCCATCTACCATCACACGTCGGAGCATGTTTTCCATTTGCGGAAAATTGGTGGGTCACTTCCCTGTGTGTGGGTGGCTCCGAGTGGCTGTAGCGGCCATAAAGCGATGGGCAACTTCTATGTCAACTGGATGGGAAGATGAGGTGCATGATCCTGCCCTGCGAAACATGCTGGTGGAAGTTGTGGCCAGAGTGACCAATGATGACCCTGTACGGGGGAGCTGGTGCGTCGATGGGAGTGAATTTACAGTTTGGGTAGACGCCAGCTCACTTGCCCTTGGCGTTGCTCTGGCGGTCGACGGAAGGATAATAGAAGATGCCTGCTGGCTCCGGCCGGAGAATGACGCCAAGCATATAAACCTAGCTGAACTCGAGGCTACACTGAAAGGAGTCAATCTAGCGCTTCAGTGGCAGGCTAGAATCCTTCACATCATCACGGATTCCACGTGTGTGCATCGGTGGATGACCAATGCCTTGAACGAAAAAGCATGTCTGATAACGAAGGCGTCGGCCGAAATGTTGATCCGGAGGCGGCTTGCTACCCTAACCGAAACCACTAAGGAATACGACTTGGTCATAGATGTGACACTGGTGCAGTCCTGTTTGAATCAGGCGGATTGTCTGACCAGAGTGCCACGCCGTTGGCTAGACCTGCCAAAAGAAGTGAACGAGTCAGCACCTGTAAATTGCGCTGCAGTGGGACATAGACTCAGCCTGGAGCATATTAATGATGTCCATTGCCAAAGCGGGCACCCCGGTGTAAACTGAACGCTTTACTTCGCCAGATTGGTTGACCCCTCTGTATCTCGGAGGGCTGTGAAATCTGTTGTGGGAAGCTGCAACACCTGCCGATCGATCGACCCAGCACCTGTCCGGTGGAAGAAGGGAATACTCAGTGTGAAGCGTAATTGGGATAGGATTGCGATGGGCATAACGCACTACAACGGGAGGCATTTTTTGACGCTTATTGATGTCTAGGTTTTCATTGTGGCGGCCCCTTCGCCGGCAGGACGCGGCTGCCATTATCCATGAGTTGGAAGGTGTGTTCCTCGAGCGCAGCCTTCCTTCTGAGATACTCACCGACAATGGCCCCGCTTTTGTTAGTGAGCCGTTTAAACAGTTTGCAGATGGCTGGGGTGTCCATTTGCGTTTTCGGTGTGCCCATATTCCCAGTGGAAACGGGATTATTGAGCGCAATCACAGAACTGTTAAGACAATCGCAGCGCGGAAGGGGTGTACGGTACCTGAAGCAGTCTATTGGTACAACGTCACCCCTAAGGACGATGTTTCACCCTCCACCGCGCCAGCCAACGCGCTACATACATACCGTGTAACGAAAGCCGACAGCCCACTTGGGAACGCTGATCATGCGGTGATAATGGTTGAAATCGCCCTAAACTCTAGACCCAAAACTGAAGAGCCAGTGCTCAAAACAACGAGATATTATAAAAAGGCTGACTGGGAAGCTATCAGAGATCTTATCAGAGACGCCCCATGGGGAAATATTTTTTCTCTTCCTGCTGAACAGTGTGCAACCGAGACCACTGAATGGTTCAAAACTGCAATTGAAGCGCATGTTCCCATGCGGAAATTCTATAGCAAGCCCCACTCTCCCCAATGGTTTACTTCGACTTGCGCAACTGCCATTGCTCAAAGGCAGCATGCATTCTGCAGGTTTAATCGACATAAGTCCAGTTCAAACAGACAGAAGTACATAGAAGCTAGAAGTAACGTTAAGAAAGAAATAGCGACAGCTAAGAGGGAATTTACGGAAACCACTAAAAAACGCATCGAAGCACAAAAACTAGGAACTCGTGACTTCTGGAAAATCTACAACAGTGTAGTAAATAATGGGCAATCAACAATTCCCCCACTAACCAACAATCACGAGGTTCTTTGCTCAGCAACCGAGAAGGCTAACATGCTTGCCAGTCGGTTTGCCTCAAACTCCACACTGGACCCTCTAAACCACCCCCTACCTCAATTTCCTATGTGGACAGACGCCACGCTAGACGATCTGAAAATCACCCCTGCTCAGGTGCATGCTATCATAAAAAACCTTGACACTTCCAAGGCATGTGGACCCGACCTCATCCCAGCTGTGCTATTAAAAAAGTGCTCAGCCGAAGTAGCTCCAGTTCTCTCCAAACTCTACAACAAATGCCTTAATGAATCTTGCTTTCCGAGCTGTTGGAAAACTGCTTCTGTAGTACCAGTATTCAAGAATTCTGGCGAAAGAACTGACCCATTAAATTATCGCCCTATTAGCCTCCTCCCACTTTTTGCCAAAATATTTGAGACCTTAATTAACCATGCTCTAGTCCAGCACCTTACAGATGCTAAACTTCTGACCGACCATCAATATGGATTTAGACAAGCCCGTTCCACGGCAGACATCCTCACTGTAATCTCTGAACGCATATACCATTCACTGGACAAAGCGGGAGAGGGCAGAGCGGTAGCTCTAGATATATCTAAGGCTTTTGACAGGGTATGGCATGAGGGTCTCCTCAGGAAGATTAGATCTTACGGTATCACTGGTAGAATACTTAACATAATTAAATCCTTCTTAGATAAGAGAAAAATCCAGGTTATCCTCGACGGTCGTACATCTAAACAATGATATAAATGCGGGAGTGCCCCAGGGATCTATCCTTGGACCTCTGCTGTTCCTGATATTCATAAATGACCTCCCCGACAAGATTGCCTCTGAGATGGGTATATATGCTGATGACACCACACTCTATAGCAGATACGACAGGAAAACAAATGAACATATATCTAAAGTAATGGCAGAAACACTAGAGGATGACTTCCAATCAGTAGTGGAATGGGGACAAAAATGGATGGTAACGTTCAATGCCACCAAGACAAAACTGGTTTCATTCAATAATTACAAGAAACCTTCTCTACCACCTATAGCGATGGCCAACGACTCTTTATCTGAGAGTACGTCTCTCAAGCTCCTTGGCCTAACGTTCACAGGAAACATGAGTTGGAACAATTATATCGAGGGCATTGCCAGGGCCGCTGCAAGGAAGGTGGGCTCTCTCTACCGTGCTAGAAAACTTCTAACACCCGAAAGTATCCTGTACCTCTATAAGGCCACTATTCGCCCATGTATGGAGTATTGCTGTCATATTTGGGCCGGTGCATCAGCTACTAGTCTCTCGCTCCTTGACAGGGTTCAAAAGAGAGTCGCAAATCTGATAGGCCCTAAACTGGCATCTAAGCTTCAGCCTCTGTCCCATCGCCGAAACGTTGCATCCCTCTGCCTGTTCTACAAGTATTATAATGGTGAATGCTCTGAAGAACTGCAAGCACTTGTGCCCCCACGACGTGAACACCCTCGACAGACCCGACAAGCTGCAAAATCCCACCCCCACACTGTAGAGATCCCTAGATGTAAAAGATCTTTCTACTCCAGTAGTTTCTTCCCCAGAACTGCTAGACTTTGGAATTCCATTCCAGGTCACTGCTTCCCCAACTGTACTGACATGCATAAGTTCAAGTGCAACGTGAACCAACATCTCGCTGCCCTAATCCCTACATAGTACCCCAGTAGATGTTTCCCCTGATAGTAGCTCCCTACACCAAAGTGGCAATGTGCCTTGTTTGGGGTGAAAATGTAATAAAAAAAAAAATTAAAAAAAAAAGGTAATCTGTGCACTCCTGCTTCAAACACCTTAAAATCTCTATTCTTAGTTTATATTTTCAAGTTATAAAGTAAAACGTCATATTGCTTTTACAGACTAATCGTCAAGATCAACAATAAAAACGTAATGCAATAAAAAAAAAAAAATCAAAGAATGCATTGGTGATAAAAATGGATTTATGTTTTATATATATATATATATATATACTAGCAAAGTCCTAACCTAAACATCTGATCATGACCTTGAAAAATAGTGTGCATCATCCCTAGGTCGGAGATCATTATTATGTCAGGGATGGTCATGATCGGTTAGGTGATGTAGGCTGTAGAAGAGTATATATACATAGGCTATGACCTTGACCTTTGACCTTAAACTTGAAAAATGGTGTGCACCATCTCTAGGTGGGGGACCATCATCATGCCAGGTTTGGTCATGATCAGTCCAGTGGTGTGGGCTGTAGGAGAGTTGTACACACAAACACTAAATGAAGTTTATATAAAGAGATTATATAAAACTAGCCCGGCGTTGCCCTGGTTTTTAGAGGCGTGTGTAGTTGGGGGGAGGAGGTAAAATGAAAACAAAGCCAAGCCATAACCGTGTTTAAATATTATAAAAACAAACAATGTTAAAACTATTAAAAAAAAATTGTGTAAAAAAAAAAAAAAACAATTAAAAAATGAACGCGATGCAATACGGACGGTCCAGCGGTGCCCGTGTGTTTGAAAAATCCCAAAAAAGTTTGACGAGGGGGCGGGCGATCTGTAATCATTGAGGCGAAAGCGCAAAAAAAAAAAAAAAAAAAAAAAAAGAAAAAGAAATGTGATGAATTAACTAAAAAGTGAATTAGGTCAAATATCAGTTCCACAGTGAAGTTTGTTTTGGTTTAGTTTCAGTAGTCACATCACACTCGAATTCTAAATGAATGTTTTTGTTTTCTCGAATTCTAAATGAATTTGTTTTAATTAGTATAATGCAAGTGAATTCACGATATCGCTGCATTGTAATCTTTGTGTAAAAGTAAATGTTGAGTTGAAAGTACTAATAAATAAAAAGGTCATAGATTTCACAGTTAGAGTCGTTAAAACTATAGCCTGTATGAATTACATTTGCATGTAATGTCATGATTTTTAATTCTATTATGGTCAAAGTTGGAGGGGAAAAAATGAGTTCATTTTATTTATATAGAGAAGATAAAATGAACGTATGTGTGAGAGGGAGAGAGAGAGAAAAAGTTCCCTATAGACTCAGAAACAACTGGGCAGACTTTTTTTTAATTTTTATACGAAGGTACTTGATGAGTCTGAGAGTGTTAAGCAGGTTTTGTATGTGAATGCACCGGAGAATCGAAAATCAATAATCGAAAAAATCTGATTAAAGCTAACCCAACATCACAAGTGCATTTGAGAAATTTTATCACCACACAAGCAGAAAGGCTCAGCCTATAAAATCTACTATAGATTCTTTGGTAAGATGAGTGTGTTTGGAATGCTTCTTTCTAGAGCACAATTGACTTTTATACATTTAATTTAATTCAAGTGATTATGCAAAAATAATTTCATAAAATCAACACATGGTTCTCTGATAAGACAGAGGCATGTTTGAAATTAGAGCACAATTGAACCACGATACTTGACTTTTGCATTTTAAATTTTAAGTGAAGTCATTATTTACAGATAATTTTATAAAATCAAGAGTAGATTGTCCACAGTGCGATGTAGACTACAATGTATTGTGGACTAAGTCACTGCAGGAAGGCATGTGAAGCTTCCTCCCGGTAGACTGCATGGGGGGGGGGGGCTAACTAGAGCAGGAAATTAATGGATTTGATTAAAATAATGTACGATTGCACTAATTTCAATGACAAAAGTATAGGAGGGTGGAACGTTTGTTGATTCTCATTCAATGTCTGGTCTCCCTGCTAGTATATATATATATATATATATATTATATATTATATATATATATATATATATATATATATATATATGTGTGTGTGTATGTACACACCTATAAAGTTGATTTTTTTTTTCTGGCTCTGACATCGATATTAAAAGCCTACTTTTTCTATTTAAAAATTATTAAAATAAACTTCTTGATATTACGGATATGCAAGTGACTTCATGAAGGTTAACTAATTTTCACATTGTTTTGAAAAACAAGCAGTTATTAGAAATCATAAAAATGATTAATAACTATTATGTTTAATTCCTTTTGTACATGATTTCTACTTTGTGCATAACAGCATAGTAGAATTTAGGATGAAAACGTTCGAGCACACCGACATGTTTATATAAATGACCTTGTTTGTGTGTGTGCTGAATGCCTACCATACTCTGAATATTTAGTCAACAGTGTTGAAACTTGATATATGGGGTATTTGGACCTCAGGAACACTTGATTTGGTTTTTAGCCTGTAAAACTAGCTGCTGAGTCTAGCAAAATTAAAAAAAACAAAAAAAAAAACAGTTGACCTTGGCAGGAGTAAGTTAACTAGCTCCTGAGCATGTGTACATATACATTTTTAACTTGAAATTGCTTAAATTTTTAGCATTTTTTTATATCCATCTGGCAATAACTCATACAGTAATGACAAAGGTTGAAGCACTAAATAACTACTATGGCTGGAGGGCTGAATATTTTTATTTCACTTCCAGTTTATGGCACCAAAGTCATCTTTTTAAAAAACTTTTCATCATATCAAATATATATATTGGATAAAATATAATAATCAAAAGAGAATTTACTCTATAATAATGAATACAAAAATATGCATTAATTAAAATATCGTATTTGAACATTTTATGACTGGGCAATTCCGGATGACCTGCTGGTATATATATAAGAGCAAATAGTTAATAAAACATGTTAAAAAACACTTTGAAAAAGAGTTAAAAACATATTTAATCTGAAAAGGAAACACTTAATAAGCGGATAGTCCTTAATCCGCGGAGTTTCGAAGAAATACTTTCCTTCTCATCAGAGGGTAGGAATTAGCAAAATGCGGGATCGGATTTTGCATGCAAAAGTATTTGATGAAACTGTAAGTAAGTCAAAGATCTTACTTGATGACAAAAAGTGAAGCAGAGGTGAATTCACATGAATGGATAGTCTGGTGAAAGGAAAAGCATCCAATGACGGTAAAATCAAAAAATGTAAATCAAAGAAAGTTAATTTAATTTTCCATTCACACAAATAAAATCCAAGGAAATTGCGTAATTGGAAGATGGTCCAAAATAATCCAAAAGGCCGAAATCCGTGGAATAATTCACAAATATGTACAAGGAAAAGGGGGGAAAAAAATTCAAATAATATTAATAAAAGAAAAATAAGATATGCATTTAACACGGCTGCCGAGACAAAGTGTAATTAAGAAAAATCAGTGAAGAAGATGAGAAAAAAAAAGATTAAATGGTGATAGAATTAAATATAAAAGAGAAAAGCAAATGTCAAAATCACCCAGACAAGATGTTAAAAGGCGCAAAAAATATAGGGCAAAAAAAGAGGTCAACTGAAATGTACAGGTTATTACTTAAGAAAATGTCAGCAAGAGTTATTAAAAGACACTAAATGGAAAAAATAAATTAATTAATTAATAAATAAATAAAAAATAAAATATAAAAAATAAAATATATATATATATATACTAGCATTTCAGCCCGGCGTTGCCTAGGTGTTTGTTGTGAAGACAAAATTAAAAAAACAAAAAGTGGTAGTAGGAAGACAGGCTCAGATCAGAGGAAAAGAATGTGAAAAAACCTAACATCTTTGCTGTTACGACCACCGCTACACCTAGTAATACACACGGACGAAAAAACGCTTTGGATAATCACAGATTTCAACGTAGTTCTACTAAAATAGCCATATTTTTTAAACCAAAGCATTTCAATGACGCCCCCTGTTTTCTAAAGGTCCGTACCGTGATTGTATGAAGAATTTCGTCATGAAATTTGGGAACCAATCAGTAGAGGTGTTAATCTTAATACTGTTAAGTGTCCGAAATATTTTTGACCATTTCTTTTTTTGTTGTGTTAAAAATAAGACTTTAATATGATGAGTATCGAACATTTTGAAAAAAAAAATTCTTCGGACATCCAGTAGTAAGTAAATCGATCTTTTTACTATCTTTATCAATTAAAAGTATTATTTTATGTTGATAATTTAAAAGGACCTACCCGAAAAAAAAATTGTTTCTATTTCTCGAATTTGGTCAAATGAAGTTAGTATTACTAGAAGCAGCAGCAGCAGCAGCAGCAGCTCCAGCCTGTAGAATCAGCGATAGCACAGTGTAAACACGCGTTCTTTAATTTTTATTCCAGAACGAATTAAGAAAAACATGAAAATATGAATATAAATGTTCTTATGTTTAATTAGAGCTATTTTGTTATCAGAATAACATTAGTTTAGAACTATTCGGTTTTCAGAATGTATAATAACAACAATCCCAACCAATTCGGCATTATGAATCTGTTGCAATTTCTCACATTTCTCGTCAAATTTAAAAACATGGTTAAAAAAACATAATAAACTTTTGTAGATATATAGCTTGCATGCACTTTTATTCTTTAAATTAGTTTTGAACAGCGAATTAAAACAATGTTTTACTGCGAACAGCCACAAATGTTTTTTTTCAAAATCAAAATAAGTATCAAAATCTCGTTTATACATAGATTCGAAAAAGTTGTCAAAAAACAAATATATAACAAATAAATGTTATCAAAGGCAAGATAAGTTACTTTTCTACCTAACTAGTGTTTTTATTTAATGTAACATGTTTATTCAGCTCGAAAAACGTACAGTGTTTACCGATGTATTGGAAAATTAAAAATGTTAATTGCTAAGGAATTAATTAGTATTTGGCAAGTAGTTAATCCACAATTGCCCTTGTCAAGGGAACGTTATATAGGACAGAATGTCAATATATTTTGCTATAAGAGGGCCAAACAGATTGACAGGAAATTTCTTGGAGCAACCAAAGTGAAAAAAAATGAAGGGACAGCTAGACAGATTGTTTGATATATTTTCTTGTAGCTGTAAACTTCCTGTCTTGAGAAGTGATGAATTTGTAGTAAAGTGCAAGACAGGAAATTGTCAAAAAAGCACATAGTTTACACTTGTTCTCTTAACAAGGAGGTACAATTAATTCTATAGATTCACCTGCAATTATGTTCCTTTTTTTGTGGAAAATAAAATAATATATTGGTATTTATTATGTAATCTGGCTCTATTATTAAGCATGCAAATTTTGCAATTTTCAGGTTCCACTAGAAGAACTGCCATTTAGAGCAATTTTGGAATTAATTGATTAGTAATACACACGGACGAAAAAACGCTTTGGATAATCACAGATTTCAAGGTAGTTCTACTAAAATAGCCATATTTTTTAAACCAAAGCACTTCAAGTCTTCAAATTACTACTGTTTTGTTCGGAAATGAATATACTTTCAAATGAATTAATAAATATGAACGTACATTATATATTTTAAGAGTTTTAAGCAAATAAAGTGATAAAAATGTAAACGTCATAAAATGGCGTTTTCGGTAAGGTTTTGTAATGACGCCCCCTGTTTTCTAAAGGTCCGTACCGTGAATGTATGAAGAATTTTGTCATGAAATTTGGGAACCAATCAGTAGAGGTGTTAATCTTAATACTGTCAAGTGTCCGAAATATTTTTGACCATTTCTTTTTTTTGTCGTGTTAAAAATAAGACTTTAATATGACGAGTATCGAACATTTTGAAAAAAAAAATTCTTCGGACACCCAGTAGTAAGTAAATCGATCTTTTTACTATCTTTATCAATTAAAAGTATTATTTTATGTTGAGTAGGACCACGGTAATTGATAATTTAAAAGGACCTACCTGAAAAAAAAATTGTTTCTATTTCTCGAATTTGGTCAAATGAAATTAGTATTACTAGCAGCAGCAGCTCCAGCCTGTAGAATCAGCGATAGCACAGTGTAAACACGCGTTCTTTAATTTATATTCCAGAACGAATTAAGAAAAACATGAAAATATGAATATAAATGTTCTTATGTTTAATTAGAGCTATTTTGTTATCAGAATAACATTAGTTTAGAACTATTCGGTTTTCAGAATGTATAATAACAACTAGTGTTGGGACGATTCCTAATTTTTATACGATTCCGATTCCAGGAAAATATTGATTAACGATTCCGATACCAAGTACGATTCTGATTCCTAGGGAATTATTGTTTTGAAATATACCAGGTAGTTTTATACTTATGGTCAGGTAGTTCCCAAATATGTTCCCTAACTTTGGAAGAGATATTTTATGTCTACACCGTTGTGTTTTGGTTTAAATAAAATTATTATATAGTAAACTAAATGGAAAAATAAGCAAAATTTATGTTAGAGAAAATTTATTTTACTTAATTGGAATACAGAAAAAAACCCAAAGAAAATAGAATTTATCCTTCAGAGCAAAAACAAATAAAATAGAATTTATATAACAGAACAAAAACAAGAAAATTAGAGAATAAATTAACACGATTCATTATTTTGCTCCTCATAATTAACAGATTTAATGCATTAAATAAAAAAAAATATAGTGGAAGAGAAAGAAAATATATACTAATTAAATATAAAAATGGTGAAAGCCAACGTCCGCCTAAAAAAGTTAAAAAAAAAAAACAACTTTATTTTATTTTACAAAACCCAAAATGAGATTAGAATTTGGGACCCCATCGCTTCAGTAGGACCTTTTGGTGCCATTTTTACCTACTTATTCACTCGTGCCATTTTTACCGAGCACCACATTTTTGATACTGCGAGAAACACATAATTTTCCTTAGCTCCTACAATTAATTCAAAGTCCGAATGGCAACCCTCCCCATATTCTCATTGCATTGAAACCCTCTTAAAACTACACATAATCATCTTAAAAAAAAAAAAAAAAAAAAAAGCATGCATATTTTCCCATAGAAAAAAAAACAGTTAACTGCCCTAAAATGCTAGAATGACCTATATTAGGAAATTATTACATTCAATTCTAAAATAATTTGTTTATCTTTCATTAAAGTTTTTCATGGCATTTTATACATAATTTCCTAAAAAGGTAGAATCACATTTTGGAGGGGTGGTCAGAAGGAGTTGAGTGGGGTTAAACAGAAGGTGTTAATCTACAATAATACCAAAGAAATATTGCAATATATTCATTTTTAAATGGTCTTATGTTTAGATTTAAGTTTTTTGTACATAAAGCACATTACAATTCAACTTTGAGTTCTGCAACTTCTTTTCTGTTTATGGATACATGGCATTTTTAAGGAATTGCTGCATATTTATGCACATTTACTGCAGATTATTTGGAAACCATAAACTTTGGGAGATTTTCAGTCGCATATTCTAATTCCTTGTACAAAAATACACTTATATGGTAAATTTCATTTCTTAGTCTTGTGTTTTAACAAAGATATGACATTTTTACTGAAAAAGTAGTGTAAAAAAATGTGACAAAACGCATATGGTCTTAAAGAGGGAAAAATATCCAAACGTGTGAGGCACAAAAATAGCCATAACTTCCTTAATTTTAATCAGATTTTAAAAATTTAAAAAGATTCTTTCTTAGCTCATCAAGATCTTTCTATGCATACCAATATTGAAATATTTCAAGCTATTTCAATTTTTTCATGTGTATTGCTACTAAACCGGAAGTGAAGTAGGTTTAAATTAAGGCTAGACAATCGAAAAGAGGGGATCACTTTCAAAAATATCGGTGAAAAAAGCAACCCCTCCCTGTAGAAAAGTGCCCAGTTGAGGGTGAAAAAATTAATGTTTTTAGCCAATTTTTCGGTATTTGTCGTCTGAAGGGTCGAGCTTCAACGATACTTATCTTGTGAAAATTTGTTGCCTCTGTCAAAAGTTTTAGACAGACATGCAAACATACATACATTTATATATTTATAGCTCAAACTTTGGGCCCAAACCGATTAAAAAGCTTGCCCTATCTCTGAATACCCTTTATGTAATATTTCAAATGTTTAGACCAGAAATTGTCTGAGTAATTTGGTAGAGACTGCAGAGGTCAAATTTTTTTTAACTTTGACCCCTATTATGACTCCTTAACATTTATTGTTTTGGGCTCCAATCAAGTTATTAAGTTAGATCCATGTCCAAGGAACTAATATCTAAAATTTCAATTGTTTATACCCAAAATTGGTGGAGGAGTTTGGTAGAGTTCTCAAAGGACAAATCGTTGAACTTTGACCCCTTAATAGCCAAATTTCTGGCCAAAAACGGATTACAAAGATTTTCACAAATCTCAGTACCCTGTATATCAAATTTCAAGTCTGCAGATTGAAAATTGACAGAGTTATTGTGTAGGGAAATGTACACACACAGACATTTTCACAGATATATATATATATATATATATATATATATATATATATATATATATATATATATATAAAATGTTAGCAGAGTGACCCAATGTTGCCGGGAATTTAATGATGATCAATGAATGTTTCACACTCCTATATTTTGATTGTCATCAAAATCGATGAAATCGCTTATTTTTTAATCAAAACGATTTCCTGCTCTAATTGGGAACCCAACATGGTGCCCCTGAAGAAAACTTTACATGCCTCTCGTAGTGACTAAGTTCACAATATAGTGTAGTCTACATTGCACTGTAGAGAACTTACTTATGACTTCATAAAATTATTTTCATATATAATGGCTTGCATTAAAGTTTAAAACGCAAAAGCCAAGTATCATGCTTCAATTATGCTCTAAACAGAAACATTCATTTCGAACATGCCCTTGTCATATCTAAGAACCTACTATACATTTTATATGCCTGGCATTACTGGTTGTGCAGTGAATTTAAGTTTAAAATGAAAAAGTTAAAAATCATTTTTAACTTGTTCTTTAAATAGAAATATTAATTTTTAATGCGCCCCTGTCACATCAAAGAACATACTGTTGATTTTATATGCTGGACCTTTTGGCTTGTGTAGTAATAAAACTTCTCAAATGCACTTGTGATATTAGGCTATGTAAGATGTTAACTTTGGTCAGAATCGCCTGCTACTTCTTTCATCGGATTATTTTGATTATCGATACTTATCCAAGACTTTCTTATACAAAACGTATCCAAGAACACTGCCAGGTCAATAAAGTACTGTCATGTGAAATTTCATAAAAATCGACCCCACTGTTCTTGAGTCCATTGGGAACGAACTTACAAAGTTCCTTTTATATAATAGTAGAAGTATATATATATATATATATATATATATATATATATATATATATATATATATATGTAGAGTTTAATGTAATAATCAAAGAGGAAAGCGCACCCGTGTGTGTGTGTGTGTGTGTGTGTTGGATGGGATCTGAGAGAAAGAGAAATTAAAGATGGCAACCATGCATTTATAAGGTGTAGTCTCATGGAATCTCACAAGATCTCATACTCCATGGCACACGTATGCAAATGGAATGGGGTCAGTTTTCTGATAAAATGTCCGTTGGCAGAGGCAGAGGGTGAGAGACGTTCTGGAAGTTGAGAGATAAAGTTGTCAGTTACGAATTCTAGCTGGACTTTTGCGTATTGTATTTGGTTTATTTTGTTTTGCTGTTTACTAGCCCGTTCAACGTCAAGTTATTTTGGCATAATCGGGAACAAATCCGACCTTAAATTAATACCAGAATTTGACGGCTCGACCCAGGTACTTGACTGGGTGGAGAAGGTGGAAGTACATTACCTGTTATCTAGTGTGAAGAACATTGAAAATGTGGTTCCTCTACGTCTGTCTGGAGAGGCTTTCGCGATATATCAACAGCTTAGTCCTGAGGAAAAACAGGATTATGAAAGGATCAAGGCAACATTATACAAGGCATTCGCTATCAACCCTGCCACTGCTTGAGAGCAATTTGAGGCAAGAACCTTGCATCCCAGTGAAACTGTCAACGTTTATTTGGCCGAGCTGACAAAATTGACAGTGTTGTTTGGTGGGTTGCCTGAGCGCGCCTCATTCTGCAAATTTTTGGCAGGGCTCCCAACCAGAGCAAAGCAAGTCCTGTGGGCTAGCTCAAGCATAGCTTCATTGTCCCTTAATGACCTGGTAGACCAGGCCAGGACCGTGATGAAGAATACTTATGAGATGGGAGAACCGGTAGTTGCTGCTGCACAGCGCGCATTATAAATGAGGATAGACCATCCCAGGGGCTCGGCCTGCGCGGTGAAGTCATGTGTTATAGGTGCAATGACTAGGGCCACATTGCGAAGAACTGCCGGCGGCGACTGACAGCTACTCGCTGCTACCGATGTAATGAGACTGGTCATATGGCCCAGGATTGTTCGGAAAACGGGGTCGGAGACAAGGTGCCAGCGTTGATCTCTTCCACAAACAGAAATTAGACAAGGCGCTTCCCGACCATTCAGGTCTATGTCAATGAGACATTGTGCTCAGCACTCTTCGACTCTGGGTGCTCTTGCACCATAGTGAGTGCGGGCCTCTGCCATACTTGGAAGAAGACTACTAGATTAATCACCCTCAGTGGAGTGACGTGGACATGTTGCGGGGTGGGCACTGTGAACATTCACACTAAAACTGGAAATTCAGCTAACATCGAAGCGCTGGTAGTACTCGAGAAACCGCTCAGCTTTGACCTACTCCTGCCATCAGAGCCCTAGGTGGTGCTCACATAACACAAACGGGGGCGATATAGTTTCAGGAGAAGGTTCCAGTGTATGCTGCTTTGAAGATTGATCAGCCAGACTTTGTTGAGTTTGACCAGCAGCAGAAGGCTTGGACAGCCACGTGGAAGTGGTCGGAAAACCAGGAACCAGCAAAACTGTGAAATGAGGTAACAGAGTACCAAATGAGGCCTGCATATGAAGAGGAACTTCGTGATTGGATCAAGGATGGCTGGTTGATTCCCTACCCCAATGAGAAACTTGGACCTCTTAAAGGCCTGATTCCGCTGATGGCGATCGCTTAGCACAACAAAGCAAAGGTGAGGCGAGTGATGGACTATCGCCAACTGAACGCGCATGTTGATGCGATCAAGGCAGATGCTGACATTTGTGCCAGCAAGGTTCCAATGTGTCCCTGCTGGATCTAAGAAAAGCATACCTGCAGGTCTGTATCAGTGAAATAATGTGGCTATTTCAGATGGTAGTGTTTGCTGGCAGGAGGTACTGCCTTACCAGACTAGGCTTTGGGCTGAACGTAGCACCCCAAATAATGAAGATCATTATTAACACTGTATTGTCACAGGATTGGTTGGTTGTTTTTGTTTTACGGCATATCAACCTTTTTCAGGTTATTTAATGCCGAATCTAGTTATTTTGAGGAACGATTTTTTATGGAGTATATTTTTTTTTAGGTCCGATTCTATTTAACCCATAGTTGGGACCCTAACAGGTACTACCATTCTGGGTCAGAGTAGATCTGGGAGCAATGGCAATTAAAGGGTGGCTTCACACTCCCCAAGGCCCGCAAGGTGGGGCTTCACCATCGGATATAGTTTTAGGTCATATCCAGGACCGTATTGTCACAGGAAGAGACAGTAAAAGATGGGACATCGGCGTACCTTGGTGACATATATGCGTCACCATCACATGTGAGGGCCAAACTGGCTGAGCTTGGTTTGACGTGCACGGATCCAGAATGTTTGGTGAATGGCGTTTGTGCCTTGGGCCTGAACGTTCGACAGGAGCGAGGGACTTTGAAATGGAGGCGCAGAACTGCAGTTCCTGAAGTGCCCGATGTCTTCACAGGGTGAGCAGTATTCTCCCTGTGTGGAAAACTTGTGGGGCACCTACCAGTGTGTGGATGGACTCGTGTGGCAACAGGCATCATAAAAAGGAGGGCAAGCGCAGTCACCAAAGGCTGGGATGATGAAACAGCTGACGATCTGTTGGTTTGCATGGTGAAGGAGACTATCGCAAGGGTAAAGCAGGATGAACTCGCCAAAGGAGACTGGTGTGTGCAGGGAGACAAACTGAATGTGTGGGTGGATGCGAGCTCTCTAACAATTGGTGTGCTGTTGGAGAAGAATGGTGCTGCGATTGAGGACGCTTGCTGGTTGTGACCAACAAGTGACGCTGCTCATATCAACCTGGCAGAGCTCGATGCGGTGATAAAAGGTATCAACCTGGCACTCCAGTGGAAAGTCAGGAAATTATGCATACACTCAGATTCACTATGTGTGTACCACTGGATATCAGACATACTGACAGGCAAGACTAGGGTACACAATAAGGCAGCCAGCGAGATGCTGATCAGACGGAGGTTGGAGACCATAAAAAAGCTGGTAACCTGTCTGTGGATGCGGTACTGGTCACTTCAAATTGTAACCTTGCTGAGAGGCTCACTCGGGTGCAAAAGAAATGGTATGACACCATGAACAAGAAAGCCGAGCCAGTACCATTGTATGCCGCCTCTATTAAGGTGGCGGATGAAATCAGGAAGATACACCACCTCAGTGGACACCCCGGAGTGAGACGGACATGTTATTTTGTGTAGTTGTCCAATCCGTCGGTGTCCAAAAGGAAAAATAGTAGTCAAGGAATGTCAAACATGCCAGCTAATCGACCCGCCCCGGCCAGATGGCGGAAAGGTCAGCTGGGATTAAGCGCGACTTGGAGCCAACTGGGTATGGGCATAACCCACTATGGAAGCCAGCACTTCCTCACCCTGATCGATTGTGGACCGACAAGATGTGCAATCTGGCGCCCGTTAATAATAAGACAAGATTTCTCCAGTGTAATCCGTGAATTGGAGTCCATGTTTTATGAAAGGGGGCCACCTGAAGCGATCCTCACAGACAATGACATGGCCTTCTGCAGTGGGGAGTTCAGACGTTTCCTAGAAAAGTGGGGGATCCAGCTCAGACACAGATGTGTATATGTACCAAGTGGAAACGGTATAGCAGAGCGGTGCCATCGAAGCGTGAAGAGGATTGCAGCAAGAAAACAATGCACAATCGCAGAGGCGGTTTATAGATATAATGCAACTCCAAAGGATGGTATAACTGTTGCAAGCGCACCTACCAATGCGATTCATTTCTATTGAGTGCGCATCAAGGACATTGACGCCCGTCTGCCTGATCAGCAGGAAATCTGAGGGCCGTATGAATTAGAGGACACTGTCTGGGTGAATCCTCCCAATAATCGATGCACCAGTTTTCTGATAAAATGTTTGTTGGCAGAGGCAGTGGGTGAGAGACGTTCTGGAAGTTGAGAGATAAAGTTGTCCGTTACGAATTCTAGCTGGACCTTTGAGTGTTGTATTTGGTTTATTTTGTTTTGCTGTTTAACAGCCCATTTAACGTCAATATATTTCTCCAAAAACCTCTGGTCTTGATCGAGGGGAGACTAAAACTTGCTGGTATGGTTTCAAATGATCTAAAATAACAGCAAGGGGAGACTTGATTTCAAAGATTTCTCATATGTTATATCTCCCCTCTTTTGGAAATAGAGTACAATTATGAATATCTCCAGTATCAAATTATCTTTATACACTGTGAAAATTACTTTATGTAATGATGGGAGATAAAACATATGACAAATATTTGGTATTGAGTCTCCCCTTGCTGTTATTTTAGATCATTTGAAATCATAGCAAGTTTTACTCTCCCCTCGATCAAGGACAGAGGTTTTAGGGGAAATATCAGATATCATATGCAAAACTAGGAAAAGAAATGACTATGATTGTAACATTTTACAGCTGTAAAAAAGTGCCAACAATAGGCTCAGAATGATCCCCTTAATGTGCGACCTTAAGGGCATAGCCCACTACAGAATTCAGATCATTACCTTTTCAACGAGCCTTCATTTGTTAAATTCTGATCAATAGTTGCTAAGATTTGGAACTTATAAAATTGCCAAAAAGGTGATATATATATATATATATATATATATGATGACTGCAACATCTTGTCAGACGAGTGCCACTCCCTCAGACACTGACTTTTTTTTTTTAGTCCTACCGGTGAATTCATACGCTCAAGCAGGCATGACACTGAAGATGGTCATTGAGATCAATTATTACATGCTTCCAGCATTTCAAGCCTCCACACGTCACAACTTTTCCATCGCCACAGGACCATTTTTATAGACAAATGCCTGAGGAAGTATCTATACACAGATGATGTTACAGAGCCTTAGCTTTGTACGACAGCTAAGTCTCTCTCTCGGTTCAAAATGTTGAGATCCAGCAACAAGCAAGAGCAAGATAACCAGCAACAAGTTAAACTGCAGACCAGCTTAATGCGGGTACTGGTCTCCCGCTTTATGTTTTTTTTTAAATCAGAGATTTACTTCTCCTAGAAAGGTTGCCTTCACCACGGCTTAAGGGATCCTTCTCCACCCCCAACACACACATACATACACACAAACACACACGGTGCTAAAATTCCATTATTTCAAAATATTCTATAACAACATAGATTTTTAATTAATTGTGTTTAAATTTTTTTTTAAATATTAAGTTTTTACATAAACATGGCTCTTGTCAGCTATTTTATCGCCAGATTAAAACCAATTTGAAAATATTATTGCACAAATATTAAGCATTTTGTACGCCCCCCTCATATTTTGTTCGTCTCTTTTTACCGAACAAAATATGGAAGCACGTAGGTAACCAAAAGAACATTCAGTAAAACCGTATTTCATATTTAATATACAAATGTTTAAAATATTATTAATCATTAAACTGTGTAAATTTTAAAACCTAACAAAATTATAACAAAGATTAATTATTAATTGCAGTTTGAAGAAGATAAAGGTTTTAAAAAAATCATTAAGTCGCTTCTGCTTTTCCATAGTCCGTATAGTTAACACAAGTCTGACATCACAGGAACATGCGTTTTTCACATTGTTTTGGGGATACCTAATATATGTGAAAAAAAAAATGAGTTGGATGAGTGTTACTTACATCTGGCAAGCTCAGCTTCGGGGGATATTGTGACCAACTTGAATGTCTATCTACTTCTGATATTTAAAGTCAGGATTGAGTAGGAGGGGTGGGAGGTTATACAACCTATATATTCAGGGTTGGTCTCTCTCTCTATGGTTTTTCTCAGTCTGTACTATGTTATCATAGAGACCAGACAGTTAGTCTTCTACTCCGGAATTTTAGATAGTTCTGTTACCAGACCCCGTTGGGCGGGGTCGCTTAAAGAGCATTTCTTTTTTGCAACCCCGATTGCTGCCTGCACTTTTAAGCATCGCCCTTCAACCATTTTTTTTTAACAAATTGCAAAAAAGAATTTTTAAGAATTATCTTTTTTTTCGCTGACCTGTGACATAATTGATCAACTCGTTATTCAGCATGGAAGTTTTCAGGGAACAGATCCTTCAACGGATGACTGTACTGAAGATAAAGGTTGAGGAACGGTTGAAGCTGTGTCATGGAGATAGAGTGACCCTGCACACTTATGCCACCTTCCGGAACGATATTTTGGAGTATATTCATGAAATGGAAGTGTGCATCACTAAGCTGGAATTAGCTCAAATTCCAGAGATGGATGTACTGGAAACAGAAGTTAGTTGTGCATCACAACTCATGGAAAACCATATAGAGTTGGGTGAATTGGATGATTCCTTGGCTGCACCTACTGCCAGTTCTTTCATGGATACAACTCCTCATTCGACATCAGGAAGAAGTTCAGCTTCCTTTGTAGTTAAACCTCCACAGATACAGATCACTGGACCTACATTTGGTGATTCTGAGATGGCTGCCGATCACATGAGTTTCCAGAATTTTTTGTCAAGATTCGAAAACTGTGTGGTTGATATGGCTGAACGTTTAAATTTCTTAAAATGCTCCCTTACGGACAGAACCTTGAGGCTAATCAACCATCTGAGCTGCACAGATGCAAATTATCAACGTGCCCTTGTTTTATTGAAAAAGGAATATTTAAATATCGATGAGATCATTGATCAAATATTCCAAGACATACTTGATTATACACCAAGGAAGGAGATCTCCTACTCGGATTTTTGGCGAGTTTATTTCCAGGACGGCTTCCCTCTTGGAGGAGCTAGGAAATGCTTATTCCTGTGACTTTTCTGTGAATAATCAGGTGAAGCTCGTTTAATGGCCAAGATTCTGTTTTTGAAGTTTCCTAAGGAGCTAAAAGGGGAAATGATTAGGCTGACAGGGAGCCGCATACCATCCTTGTCTTCCATATTGGAGCTCACCAGGGAGGCAATTAAACGACTACAGGTCAAGGTCGACACCTCTGCCAGTACTTCATTTGATAGTGGAAGGAGTTCTTCTCTGAGAGTGGCACGGAGACCCAAGACTACCTCGGCCTTTCATATAGACACCAGCCCACAGACGTTGCCTCGATATTCTCGAAGCTTTCCCCCCATTTTGTTTGTGACTTTCAGCAGGGGAAAGTAGTTTATTGCAGTTAATTACCTCCTGGACACAGGCAGTGGGAGGTCATATCTGTCTGCTGATGTATTGCATGGTTTGGGCTCAATAGAGACAATTGGAATGGATTGCCAGATTAGGTTATCCACCCTGCTTGGCGACTGTGATAGAAGTTTCAAAGAAGTTGCTCTGGACATTAATTTGGGTTGTGGAAATCTAGTGACATCTCATGTTTTGGTAGCTGAGATAATCGATTTGTTTGTCCGACTAACAAATTTGGAACTCTTGTTAGATGCCTTCCGGGATGTTAAATGTTCCCTGGCCGGGAAATTTGAAACTGGGTCGGACTTCATACCAATCAAAGGTATTATCGGTTTGGACCTCCTACATCAATTGGGGCCCTTTCAACTTGTTCCTTGTCTGAAGGGATGGGCCTTCTCCACACCAGAAGGTGTTTTCCATTTGGAACTGTTGAATACTTCTTCTCTGAGGATCGAATTCTCTATGAGGTAACACACCTCTCGTTTAACTCGGTAATGATGCAGACTCCACAAGTGCATTCCTCCCACCTGTGTTTTGTTCTTGAGAGCCAACCCACATACCTAGACTCCTTGGCCGAGTTCTTCCCTGATAGTGAAGTACAGAGGGGGTTGGAACAGATGTTCAACCTGGAATCTTTGGGAATACATGATGAAAATACCTTCTCTGACTATGATCAAAATGCCATAGAGTTCAAAGATGGCACATACTATGTAGAGCTTCCCTGGCATGTTGACAAGTTAGCCAGAGTCCCGTCTAATCATGCTGTCTCTTTACGTATCTTGGACCGGGTGACTAAGGACCTGATAAAAAATATGTATCAGGACTACTTAGAAGTGTTCTGGCAACAGGAGCAGGATGGTATAATTGAGGAGATCTTTGTATCCGTCCACAAATTTCAGAATTTTGTATGGATACCACATCGGCCAGTTGTTAAGCATGACGCTGCAGCTATGACCAAGATCCGTCCTGTTTTCAATTGTAGCTTGAAGACTGGTAAGAGAATGTCCCTTAATGAAACCGCTTACTCTGGCATCAACCTCACAGGAGACATGCTAAATTTGTTGATGAGCTTCAGAGCTAATAACTACATTCTGTTGGCGGACATTCAAAAGGCATTCTTAATGATACGTCTCAGCCTGGAAGCTGACAAGAACAGGTTCTGTTTCTTCATTAAGCATCGCCCTTCAACCATATTTTTTTAACATATACGCATGCATAAATATATATAGAAAGAGGTTTGTATTTACTATAACCATTTTGCGCAAATATTATGCAAGTATAAATCATGTAGAATATCTGCATAAATATAATTACACTAAAAATGATCATCCCATAAGAAAACTGAAAAAGCTAATAAGGAATTAATAAAAGTGAATGTTTAAAAGAATATGCAAATTAGCTAGATATTTTGCAGATGAATGCAATTCCACGACGCGTCGCATCTATAATGAAGTTGTATTTTCTTTTTAAATAAATAGAAAAATAAGTTTTTTTTTATATGAATATCAATACACAATATATAAGTCGTCGGTATATTTTTACCTGGTTTCCACCTTAACATTTTCTTCCTTTACGACTTTTAAAGGTTTTCGGGTATGCTGAAAACGAATATCACATTTTAATTTTCCGTAAATAAGCAGTTTTCCAGATATTAAGCAATGTAATTTCTTATATTATTGCTGATGACCATCTTGGTACGAGCGAGCGCGCTCTCGTACGTGTAAACGGGACGTGTAATCGTTAGCATTGTTTCAGGTTTGGTAGCAGAGAGGAGGGGGGGATAAGTTCCAAACATTTTAAAATCGCGTAGAAACACTTCAAACAATGCATGTGGGGTGGGTTTAAAGATTTATTTGCTTTGAAAAGGTCTCGACGTTAAATATTACTTAATTATTATTTCCCGATATTAAGGCTGTTAACACAAAATATTAGGTCGGACCTATACAATGCACACCCTCTACTTGTATCTTTTTTTGTTGTTGTTTTTTTGTTTTTTTCAATTTTTTACAACGGATTATTATCGACTAGACACTAAGCTACCATATTATGAATAAATAAAATTCCAATATTTATCTAATCTATTATGTATTGTTTCAACTAGTTGGCGTGTTTGTATTTGCGCGCATTCAATTTTTTAATAATGTAGATCATTTAAAAATTTACTTTATCACCTATAGTACTTTTTATATATATATATATATATATATATATATATATATATATATATATATATATATATATGAGAGAGAGAGAGAGAGAGAGAGAGAGTTCAAATCAAGTTCTGTATTTCTTTGTTGATATTCTTCGTCAGCTGGTTTGAATGCTCTGGAAAAGTCACTTACGAGTTTTAAAATATTCTGTTATTCTGAAACACAGCCAAGTTCGTTGGTATATTCTAAAACTGGTGAACATAAATCAGAAGTGATCTTTCCAGGGCATTAATGCAGATAAAATCAGCTGACGAAGAATTTGAAAGGGAAGTATGGAACTTGATTTTAAACAAACTGTTTATAACATCGAGTTTTACAATTACCGCGATATTTTTTGTTTCATTTTACTTCAGTCGTAAGTTTACAAATCAAAAATCAAGTGTTAACACTTGATCTCCATCTGAAATACAATATCTATGTATTTAATACATAACCGATATTCTTCTTTACGTTTCAAATGTTGAGTTAGTAAAGAAGCTGAGAATATTAATTTTCCTCTCTCCGTTTTACCATTTAAATATGTTATACCTTTCTTGTGGTCTCTTGGTCTTACTGGATTCCAGGACAAGAATTAATCTAATCTGGTCGAGTACCCAACCTAGTGTTATTACCGGAGGCAACATCAAGGTGCACCATTCATAGTAAAAGCCGGTGTGGATTAGATATACCGAGAAGATCTTATTCGGTTCACGAATATGTGATTTTTAATATTTGGTCAGGGTTTACTTTTAGGGAAAAGTATTCTCGTGCTAGGTTACCCCTATACAGATAGACATTAGACACTCGAGGGTAAGGTTTAATATGCATTCAAGTTGTGTGTGCGTTAAAAACTTGGCAAGTGATTTCATTTCTACTTCAAAAGCGATAGATTTTTTTTTCTTCACAAAACAAAAAAGTTAAGAATAGAACCTCGTTCCATTCAGTATCCATTAATTGTAAAAAAAAAAATAAAATAAAAAAAAATCTGTTTTTACCTTTGGTTTCGTCTCCAAATGTGTTTTTATCGATTTAAAAGACAAAACAAAAACAATTTGAATCGATTATCCTAATTACAGGGCAAACATGTGAACATTAGACAGTATCTGGTTTCATACCGGTGTTAGACCGACACACGTCCCTCGGTTAGCTAACACTGCTCTGCAGTGTTGCCAACTGAGATTTTAAAAACCCGCTAGATCAGGGAAAAGAAATCTCCAGAAATTCGCTAGATTTGTTACTTTTGCCGTCTGAAATTTTTAAAAACCGCTAATTCCAAACAAAAAAAATCTCCAAAAAAGAAAAACACTATATTTTAACTTCAACCCAACATAATATTTTGAATATTCATTATAAAATATCCTGCGTTTTATTATTGGAATTATATTGAAGCGGTTCTCACTCCCTAGAAGGCTTCCAAGTTTTATCTGTTTTTCGGAGAGCGTAGATTTTGTTTTTGCAAGAAACAAATCATAAAATCAGTGGGTACACTTTACGAGGAACATGAACCCTGCAATCCTGCATGGCGTTTTTATTTAATGACTGCTCCCTGAAAGCGCATACACAAAAGGTTTTCATTGGTTTATTTAAACACAAAAACTTTTTTGAAGGCTCTATTTAAGGCCAAAAAAGGGGGGGGCTAAAACATTATTTGAGTATGTATGAAAAAATAATTTAACAAACAAATAAAAATATTTCGTGGAGAAAATAATAAAAAAAATTAGGTACTTGTACAGTTTAATCGGTGCCCGAAAAACTCGTCCCGGGAAAACTCGTCCCGGGAAAACCCGTCTCGGGAAAACCCGTCTCGGGAAAACCCGTCTCGGGAAAACTCGTCCCCTTTCGCTAGGTATCGTTCTTGAAGGAGATATTGTTTTAAAAAAAAAAAAATTTTTACTTGTTTAATGTTTTTTTTTTTTTTTTTTTAATAAAATCGATTTTCTAAGTGTTCGCTTTCTACCTAACTGGTTAAGTTCTTAGTGGTTTCACTTATTTTAAAGCGGTTAGTATGTTCATAAACGAGACCGCTTTTTTTATATTAATATAAAAAGAATTTATGGGTTTGTATTACTTTCGAAAAAGTTGTCAAAAAACAAATATATGACAAATAAATGTTATCAAAGGCAAGATAGATTACTTTTCTACCAAACTGGATATAATTTTCGTGTTTTTATTCAATTTAACATGTTTATTGAGCTCGAAAAGCATACAGTGTTTACCGATGTATTGGAAAATTTAAAATGGCGGTCGACTCTCTCTTTAACACGGTAAGTTCGGAAAAAGGTGTAATAAATAATAAACTAGACAAAATACTGTTAGAAATTTGCTCAATATATGTTACCGTGGCGTAACTTGACATATATTCGGTGGTTTTTTAAAACCCCGCTATATGAAAATTTTACCCGCTAGATTGCAAACGAAATCTCCAGATTTAGCGGGAAAACCACTAAATTGACAACATTGGAACATGAAACTGAATTTTTCAGACTACTAATCTCATCTTGGTTTTTATCTTATTTACAACGTTTCGGCTAATGCAAACTTCGACATTTTTTAACTTGCATCTTTCTTGTATGAAATTTTGGAATTTTGATTTAATCATACACGGTGGTAAAGTGTTTTCATTCTGCGGTGCGGTGCTCGTTTCCATTAATGTACAAGTGAAATACGCCAGTTAAAAATACTTTCGTATCAGGCATGTCTACACCAAT
This sequence comes from Euprymna scolopes, assembly GCF_053919585.1. NCBI lineage: Eukaryota > Metazoa > Mollusca > Cephalopoda > Sepiida > Sepiolidae > Euprymna > Euprymna scolopes. The sequence continues at coordinate 95,199,572 of NC_136485.1, forward strand.
AATTACGGAAAATTGCCAAGTAAACTTTTAATAAAAAAAAAGAAAAATCAATTTTATCATAAACGTCCGATTTTAGGGTATTTTTGGTATTTCTTTCCGACCTGCCCCGGCCTAGTATAAACACTTCCAACATCCCTATGTTAAGAACGGCTTTCGAGGTTTGGAGTGTTTATTCCGAAAGCCGTTCTTAACATAGGGAGGTTGGAGGTGTTTATACTACGCTGCGCAGGTCAGAAAAAAAATACAAATTTTAGATTGGACTGAACCCATAAAACGACTGACTTGTTTCCGCATCCTTTTACCTGTTAAATTTTACTGCTAGTCAGAATGGAGTTGATCATATGTTTTCAGCGTCCCAAAATTTTCTTTTTAAAACATTGTCATTCTAAATGATTATGGCAAAAAAATGGCAGAAAAAAAATCCCCTATTCTTCTAAAAAAGAGGCTTATCACTGATAAATGTTTAACGCAAAAACAAAACAAACAGCATGCGAATGGTCGAAAACTAGATCCTTTTCTTATTTTTGAATCCCCCAAAACTAGTGTAAATTATTAAATATAATTCTAATTTTATTTTATGCAGATCTATTATTGTATTTTACAAATTCTCAGGAAAAGATCACTTGTCCGAACATTATTGTATTTTCTTTAACAAAGATAACACGATAATTTCCACTGGCAAAAACCGGAAGTGGCTTTTAAAAAGTTGCTTCATAATCATCAGGAGCAGCAGCAGCAATTAGACGGACATAAAGTAGACCCAACGAATTCTGGGTCGTACTAAAAATGTACGTCTACTTTATGTCCGTCTAATTGCTGCTGCTCCTGATGATTATGAAGCAACTTCTTTAAAGCCACTTCCGGTTTTTGCCAGTGGAAATTATCGTGTGCTATTTAAAACATATATATATATTATCTTTGTTAAAGAAAATAATATAATGTTCGGACAAGTGATCTTTTCCTAAGAATTTGTAAAATACAATAACAGATCTGCATAAAATAAAATTAGAATTATATTTAGTTATTTACACTAGATTTTGGGATTCAAAAACAAGAAAAGAATCGAGTTTTCGACCATGCGCATGCTGTTTGTTTTGTTTTTGCGTTAAACATTTTTGTAAAAAAAATCTTTTTTTTTATTTTTTTATTTTCAGAATTAGGGAAATATTTAAAATAATAATAATAATAATAAAATACGAGTCAAAAGTACACTCTGGCCTACAAAAATGCCCGGACGGTCCCATCGACATTTCCAAGTACGGGCGCCTCGGGCGACTAGCAACAGCAGAGCACAGCAGCAGCACTAGCAGTTATCTAATGCCTTTCGAAGTATTCTAAAACATAGGAAAAGAAAAAAAAAAGCGTAACAGAAGATTAGGTGACTACTGACTCGGTGTGAGCAAATAAAACGCTATTGTTCCAGTTGTTTTTTTTTTGTTTTTCTTTTTCACTGTTTTGTGTTCGTTTTTAGTATTATATTATAACACTTATAAAAATATATCACTTTATGAAATATTTATTTATATTTGGCAAGGTTTACTTGAAATGTCCACAAGATAGCGGCTGTGAACGAATGTAAAAAATGAAAATGGAACGGAACGCACATTTAAGCGAAACGAAATTATCGCGTCAATAATAATAATAATAATAATAATAAGCGTGTATTAATTTTTAACTAATCAATACTTGTTATGAATATGTTAAAAAAAAACACAGTAGTGCTAGTGCTTACTTTTGTTTGTTTTTTTTTTGTTTTTTTTTGGTAAATAAAATTTGTTTTCTTAGGGGTTTTGGGGTCGCTGACAACGAGCCTGATATTCAACCCCGTGTAAATTGACCGTTTGCATGGTATTAACCCCTGAACGTTTGGACTACGCACGAGCGCGCGGTAGCATACACAAATTTACATTGGTCGTCGCTCGTCGACAAGTACTTTTCCTAATATTAATGCGTGCGTGTTGTTTACACTGGTCGCCATGTGTGCGCACGCAAAAACAACACATGGCGACCAGTGAAAACAACACGCACTGGATTAACGCATTAATATCAGGAAAAGTACTTGTCATCACTTTAAAGACAGGTGTGGAGGTTGACCTAATGTCAAGTCGTTTATGCGCTCGCGCGTTGTCCTAGGGTTTAGGTGTTAATACCATGCAAACAGTACATTTGCGACGGTCTTGAATATCAGATTCGTTCTCAGCGACCCCAAAACCTCCTTAAAAACAGTTGTTTTTAGTTGGGACTATTATGGTATTAAACCATATATTTACCTTTTCTTTTGGTTGTTGTTTATTTTTTTTCCACTAGTCTAAGTTTCATGTAACAATTTAATAAAGAAAACATACAGAAAAAATGAAATAACAGAGAAATATTTGTTTTTTTTCTTTTTCATTTATTTTTTTTTAATTCAACTAGGCTGTACTTTCGCATGACGATTTAATAAACAAAAAAAATACAATAAAAATTAGATTTCATGTTCAATCTCTGCATAATTACCGAAAGAAAACAATGAAATAAAAAAAGTAAAAACTTCTCTTATAGTCTTCTCAATTATTAAATCATTTCTCTCTGATAGGTTCATAAGAGTAGTAGTTGATGGGCAAAAATCAGAAGCCCACAGTATTAATGCTGGAGTCCCTCAGGGGCCCATCTTTGGCCCAACTCTTTTCCTGATCTACATTAATGATCTTACAAATCACATCATAGACATTTATGCTGATGACACTACCAGCACATCTAATACAGTAAACGACCAAGTTTTCTCCGATTCTCTCTCCTCTGATCTTGATCACCTTGTACAATGGGAAAAGGAGTGGCTGCTTACTTTAAATGCATCTAAAAGCAAGCTTCTATCTTTGCATCATCAACGTTCTGACCCCCATCTGGTATCAATTAAAATGAATGGCTCTCGTCTTGGGGAGGCCTCAAGTTTTGACAAACTTCTGGGCTTGATCTTTACTCCTGATCTTAAATGGAACTCGTACATCAAATCTGTTGCCAAGGTTGCTGAAAAAATGGTGGGATCCTTCTATCGATCCAGTAGATATCTCACTGCTGATGCAATTCTCTATCTATATAAGAGCCAGATACGTCCAAGGACGGAGTACTGTTGCCACAGGAGCTGCTAGAAAGGACTTGTCCTGCCTTGATAGAGTTCAAAATAGACTTCGTGGCCTCGTGGGAGATGTCCTTTTCTCTTCACTGTAACCTCTATCACACAGAAGAGATGTTGCAAGTTTGTCTGCTGTATCGTTATTTTCATGGAAAGTGTTCGCCTGAGCTTCAATCTATGGTCCCCCTCGCCAAACTTTCATAAGAAACACTCGTCTAGCTGAAAACACTATCAATAATTCCCCCACTCTTTATTTGTGCCTAAATCTAAACGTAGATTCCATGAACAAAGCTTCTTTCTTAGAATCGCACACCTGTGGAATCGTCTTCCGTTTTCCTGCTTTCCAGTTGACTACAATATGGTTGTCTTCAAGTCCAACGTAAACAAGTTCTTGATGAGCCATTCCACTTGTTAACAAATTTACCGAATTTCCATAACTGACGATTACTATATTGTCCAATTAATTGCTGTACACTCTTAACCCTTATTCCCGGAGTGGTCTCTGGGCCTTGATAAGTAGTTATGCCTATGTAAAAAAAAAAAAAAAAAAAAAAAAACCTTTTGTTTTCGTTTTTTTTTTGTTTTTTTTCCAAATAGAATTTTATCAGCAGTGGACCAGTGGAGTCTTTTTTTTTTTTTTTTTAATGCTGTAAATCTGCATAAAATAAAAAATAGAATCAGTTTTTTTTTTTTTTTAAATTCTTATGCCTAAAACAATAAGCAATTGTTGCCGCGCCAGCATTCACCTGTAGGGACGCCCTAGGCGACTAACAGCTAGATAATCCCTTTTAATGTTTTTCTGAAACTTTTATCACAATATTATAATGTTGGATAATCGAAACTGTCCTTTAAAATTGAAGAAAACTATTTGTTTATTTTTACGCTAGTTTAATTTTTAATAGTAGATCCCCCACCTCCAAAAAAAAAAAAACAACAACAAACAAGCAGTGTTCATCAAGTTGCTTTATTCTACAAAATTCTCGGGCAGAAATATTGCGTTCAAATCTATACGTACATAGCAAGCAATCTATACGGACATAGCAAGCAATCTATACGTACATAGCTAGCAATCTATGTACGTATAGATTGCTAGCTATGTACGTATAGATTGCTTGCTATGTCCGTATAGATTGCTTGCTATGTACGTATAGATTTGAACGCAATATTTCTGCCCGAGAATTTTGTAGAATGAAGCAACTTGATGAACACTGCCTGTTTTTTTTTTTTTTTTTTTTTTTTTTTTTTTTTTTTTTTTTTTTTGAGGTGGTGGATCTACTATTAAAAATTAAACTAGCGTAAAAATAAACAAATAGTTTTCAAATTTAAGGGACAGTTTCGATTATCTAACATTATAATATTGTGATTAAAGTTTTAGAAAAAATAATAAAAGGGATTATCTATTAGTCGCCTACAGGTGAAAATGCCGACTCGAAAGCGATTGCTTATTGTTTTGGGCATAAGAATTACAAAAAAAAAAAGAAAAGAAAAACTGATTCTAGTTTTATTTCATGCAGATTTCCAGTATTTAAAAACAAAATTGTTACAAAAAAAAAATAAATAAAATAAAAAAACTCGATTGTTGATTAAGTTCTATTTCGAAAAAAAAAAAAAATAAATTTTTACTTTTTTTACTTTATTGTTTTCTTTTGGTAATTATGCAGAGATGGAACATGAAATTTCATTTTTACGGTATTTTTTTGTTGATTAAATATTTATGCGAAACTAGTTTAGTTGAATTTTCCAAAGTAAAAGAAAAAAACATTTTTTAGTTATTTCATTTCATTTTTTCGGTATGTTTTCTTTATTAAATTGTTACGTAAAACTTAGACTAGTCGAAAAAATAAACAACAACCAAAAGAAAAGGTAAATATGTAGTTTAATACCATATAGCCCCAACCAAAAACAATTGTTTTTTAAGGAGGTTTTGGGGTCGCTGACAACGAATCTGATATTCAAGCCCGTCGCAAAATTACTGTTTGCATGAATGCATGGTATTAACACCTAAACCCTGGTACAACGCTCGAGCGCATAAACGAATTAACATTAGGTCAACCTCCACACTTTTCTTTAAAGTGATGACAAGTACTTTTCCTGATATTAATGCGTTTATTATCCAGTGTTTTGCGTGTTGTTTTCACTGGTCGCCATGTGTTGTTTTTGCGTGCGCGAAAACAACACATGGCGACCAGTGTAAACAACACGCACGCATTAATATTAGGAAAAGTACTTGTTGACGAGCGACGACCAATGTAAATTTGTGTATGCTACTGCGCGCTCGTGCGTAGTCCAAGCGTTCAGGGGTTAATACCATGCAAACGGTAAATTTACAACGACAACAACAGCGACCCCAAAACCCCTAAGAAAACAACAACAACAAAAAAAAACAGAACAAAAGTAAACACTACTGTGTCTTTTTTTTTTTAACATATTCATAACAAGTACAGATTAGTTAAAAATTAATACACGCTTATTATTATTGACGCGATTATCTCGTTTCGCTTAAATGTGCGTTCCGTTCCATTTTCATTTTTTACATTCGTTATCGTTCACAGTCGCTCGCTATCTTATGGACATCTCAAGTCAACCTTGCCAAATATAAATAAATATTTCATAAAGATGTATTTTTATGAGTATTATAATATAATACTAAAAACGAACACAAAACAGTGAAAAAAAAACAAACAAAAAAACTGAAACAATAGCGTTTTATTTGCTCACACCGAGTCGGCGAGTCAGTAGTCACCTAATCTTCCATTACGCTTTTTTTTTACTTTTTCTATATGTTTTACATATGACTAAAAACCGTTTTAGAATACTTCGATAACTGATAGTCGCCCGAGGCGCCCGTACTTGGAAATGTCGATGGGACCGTCCGGGCATTTTTGTAGGCTAGAGTGTACTTTTGACTCGTATTTTATTATTATTTTAATATTTCTCTAATTTTGAAAATAAAAAAAAGCAAAAAAACAACATTTTTTTACAAAAATGTTTAACGCAAAAACAAAACAAACAGCATGCGAATGGTCGAAAACTCGATTCTTTTTTTGTTTTTGAATCCTCCAAAATCTAGTGTAAATAACTAAATATAATTCTAATTTTATTTTATGCAGATCTGTTATTGTATTTTACAAATTCTTAGGAAAAGATCACTTGTCCGAACATTATATTATTTTCTTTAACAAAGATAATATATATATATGTTTTAAATAGCACACGATAATTTCCACTGGCAAAAACCGGAAGTGGCTTTAAAGAAGTTGCTTCAGCAGCAATTAGACGGACATAAAGTAGACGTACATTTTTAGTAAGACCGACGAATTCCTAATTTTCTGCGGAGCGCAACCGGAAGCGGTGACAAACAAGCCCAATCAGTTTCCACACCGGATGTGAACTTAAGATCTTCAATTGCATGAGATTTCCACGTGTTTTCCTTGAAGTCATCTAACGAGAGGAAAAAAAAAAAAAAAAAAATGGGAAGAAAAAGAGATTTGGAAAGACCAAAATCGGGTCCTGGTAAAAAAGCCAAAAAACAAGGCGAACCCAAACTTCCCAAGTTATTCTTAGGTATTGTTATTCTCTTTTTTTGTTTTAATTTAAAGTCAACATTATCCAGTCAACCCGGGTAGATTTTTTTTTAATGATTTCAAATAATCTGAAAAAAAAAATAATTTACTTTTTAGATTTTGCTCCTTTGAACACAATTCTACAAAAAAAATTGTATTCATTATTACTGAACGAGAAACAAAAATAGTTTTTGCTTTAAATTTTATCAATTCACAAATGTTTATAAGTGTAGAACTTGCTATTTCATAAAACACGTTTTAAACATTTTTTTTTTTCTCATGAAAACTACGTGTTCTCTTGATTAATGATTAATTTCGGTGACCCCCCCCCCTCGATGTTGAAAGTTGGATGAATATTTAATCATGCGATGTTCATTCTTGAACTTGGTTCTTTCATTTGAATTATTTTATTTCTTTATTTCCGATCTATTCCACAAATATTACGATATGCATTTTAAAGAATGTGGCGTACATTTAGTTGTGCACAATACTCCACATGAGCAAATCCTTAAAAAAAAAAAAAACAAGAATTGCGTCCGTGACTTGGCATCTGCTTCTGTAAGTTTTAAACCATTTTTTTTCTAATTAAAATACACAATTTTTATAAAATTTATAGAAATCCGACATTTTCATATAAATTATTTAATTTTATTATAAATCGCAGGACTTTTAAAAGTAAAAACAATTGGTTTAAAACTTGCGGAAGTTGAGTTCCATAGTCTTTGCTAGGTGTATCAGAATTTTGGAATTTTTGACACCCCTAACAAAAAACTGCGAATAAAATATAAAAAAAAACTCGTAATTTCTCTGTTTAAAGTGGGTTATTTATTTTCTTTTTGGAATATACTTACAAAATAAACTATTAATGTTGTTTAGAAAATAATAGAAATATTATTTTTTTACAAAATGCCGGCGCGCCTTCATGCAGCCATTTTTTTTTTTTTTTTTTTTTTTTTTTTTTTTTTTTTTTACGTAATGAAATCAGTGCTGGTGCAGTGGTGCACTTATTGATCCGTGCTGAAATGATAACGTTGTTATTTAAAAAGCCGTTCTTAACATGGGGAGGGTGTTTTGTAACTATTCTATACTTACAACTGAATAAAAAACAAAACTTTAATTAAACTTGGAAATACGATTTAAAAAATAGCGCGGATCAGTAAGTGCACTAGCACATTGAAATCAATTGAATTTTACGAGTTAAATATTTTTCAATTTTTAAACTTTAAAAATCTATCAATTTTTTTATTGGTTCAATTTTTACGATTTTTTCAGGGTCAATGTGAAATTTTATGCTCTTTTCAATAAATATTTTAGACAAACATTTTTATTTTTAAATTCCCCCCCCCCCATTTTGAAATTTCTATTATTTACGGAGATGGTCCCAACGTCCGCCTCGTTCTGAGTTCGGGGAGAGGCCGTCTGACGTAGGCGGTGTCGAGGCAGAAAATTACCCCTTCAATAAAGTGCCCAGTTGTTAACTTAAGGAGAAAAAAAGCCGTTCCAATAATTAGAATTTTTATTTTTTATTTTAAACAGTTCAAATAATTAGAATTTAAAAACAAAAAAAAAAAAAACAGTCCACATGATTAGAATAGTTCCACGTGGTTAGTTAACCCTGTAAAATTCTGTGATTTTTTTCACAATATTTGTAAAAGCATCTGTCTGTGACATATCGCATATTTTAGGGTTAGGTTAATTTTCTGCCTCGACACCGCCTACGTCAGACGGCCTCTCCCCAAACTAGGAACGAGGCGGACGTCGGGACCATCTTCGTAAAGGATAACGAAAATTTAAATAATTTACACACCAAAGTCTTATATATCACAAATTGAAGATAAAAGATCAATAAATAAAATATTCTTTTTTAAAACAAAGTGTTTTTTAGAAATTTACCTGTAAAGTCCAAAGTGTAAAACCTTTTTTTCTTTTTTTTTTTTTTTTTTAACCACGTTGATTTTTTTTTTTCTGTGGAAGCTTATGTTCTGCTTACAATGTCAGGTAAATATTGGACGCTGACAATTTTTTCTGTTTCATTCAATGTTTCCCTTTCTTTTTTTTTTTTAAATTCACTTGATAAAGTAGATTTTAAAATATATTAAATCAAATATTCATGAATTTGATAAAAGAACAAAATTCATTGACTTTTTAAAGGCAAAAACTTATAAGTAAAATGTGACTAGTTTTCAACTATGGGAACACATATTTCTTCACGCACAAGGCTAACGCGAACTTGTGGTTTTTACTTCCTTCTGTCCATCCGTATTTCAAAACAAGAACAAACACTACTGGCGTTTCGCTAATATGAATATGTGACAATGCTTATGTAATGGCGACTTTTTCAAATAGTTGTTTAAAAAAATTCTTTTATTTAAAAAATACATGGAATTTAAAATATAAATATGGATAAATTCTTAACAATGAAGAATGGAAGTACCCATTGAATAGTATTTTTTATAGGCAAGTGATTTTTTTTTGGAATTCATATATTTATTGAAGCAATTAAAAATTCGTTAATTTTCTTTAAATGTTAAAGAAAACCGATTAAAAAAAAAAGAAAAATTGCATACTTTGCTATTAAACCTGTTATTCTTTTTTAATTTTGATTTTTGCTCCCTTAATTGAAAACATTAGTGTTTGAATTACATTTTTCAAGTAGTTATAAGCTTGGAAAGATACGTCTAATTACTCAGTGTGTTTTTTTTTTTTTTTTTTTTTTTTTTTTTTTTTTTCAAGCGTTTTTCATGTCGGTTTCTGACACTTCTATCCATTTGCTAGGTACGAGCAAAATGAATGGCCGATCCTTAAAAAGCATTAACATTTCGGACACTGTTTTGCAATAGTTCACTGTGCAGAGGAAGAGAACTTTTATGAATAAAGATAGGGAGACCTAGTTTTGATAGCCGATTAATCATAATTGTTTTGTAGGTTTCCGACTACTTTTTGATTGTATTTGAAAGATTAAGGATTAAACTTAATTTCCAAAAGGAAAAAATATTTGTACACGTGAAAAAAAAAAAATAAAAAGTTATGAAAAATGTTTTCACGGCGAGCTAACCAATCAGCTAAATTTTGAAATTAAATAAATTCATTGTAAAATCCTTTAAAAGATAAATATTAGTTTTCTGGGTCTATTTCAAGCATAATTAGTAAAGTTCTAAGATGTTGAATAAATAAAAAAAAAAAAAAAAAAAAAAAAAAACACCTTGTTTGTACAAAAAATTTAATTAGCCCCCCCCCCCCCAAGCGAGTAATTCTGCTGTTCGTCAAAACGTAACAAATGAAGTTTTGTAAACACGATTATATGGAAGCCCAAAATGGCAGCCAATCAGAACGCTGTTTCAAAATGGAGTCATGATATTAAAGAGGTAGGGGTTCCAGTTTTCTTCTCCCCCCCCTCCCAGCCGTTCATCCGTACATTCCTATCCTGAACGTTTGTATCATTTTTCTCAGTTTTTAATTTATTTTTATGTTCCTGTTTAAAAACATTTTTTTTTAATTATTGTTCAAGATTATATAAAAATTATGTTATGCTGAAAATTTCACATTCGTGCAAGCAAAAAATTAAAATCTTGCATCTAAAAGTTATACAAAATCTGTAATTTAAAAAAAATTAGAAATAGTTTTACTATTATAATTTTTTTGTGTGAAAATATTAAATAAACAATGGTTAATTCAATGATAATATCGGTAGTTTGATAAATTGATTTTTCTTCGAGTTATATCGAATTCATTAATGCAGACTTTAGGGGATGTTTTCGTAATGTTCTTTTTTCTTTTTATTACTGAAAACTATAACTTTAAAGGTATTTTTTGTTTAAACAAAATAATACATTTCCACTAAGATTTAAATAAAAATAATGGGTTCATTATATTCTGTGATTATTATTTGATAAAAACTGAAAATTTCATTAAAATTGGTTAATTTCCTGATTTTTGGTGAATTTTTAAGTAAAAGTCAAAATGTTTATACATTTTGAGCATTGGCATTCATTTTGCACATTTTTCATCTCATAATTCAGGAGGTTTGGTTCGATGATATATTTTACTAAAAAAAAAAAAACTGGCAAATTTTTTTTTTTAATGTAACCAAGTTGATAACATATAATACAAACTGTAGTCTGTGCCCAACTATTAAGAGAAAACCAACAATATTTTCATTAGATGAAAATATCTAAAAAAAAAAGCTGCGGCAACTTTTTTTTGTTTTCTTTTGTTACTGTAATAAAGCTTATAATATCAGTCACACTAACATCTCGTTTTTAACATTACAAAAAATGAAAATGCGACAATAGTTGTAGAGGAATTGTAAACGCAGCTGTAAACGTTTCAGCTGCTCCTGCTGATATTGACCCAAATGTAATTCGATGTTCGCTTGGTTTTCCCCGGAACATGACATCAACAGTTCGGGTTCTGTCGCTGTTTGACGTAACAAATTTTCATTCCATTTTTTAAACAATTGTAAAACAGAGCGTTCATCGCAAGTTTTATCCTGGGTTTTTTTTTTTTTTTTTTTTTTTTTTTTAACATTTCATAACCGAGGAATTAATAAAACCAGTCTTAACATGGGGGAGTTTGGGTAGCAGTGTCAGAAATCGCCATTAAAAATGCATGATAAAAACTTGAATAATTCGACTTATCTTTCAAAGCTTATAACTACTTGAAAAATGTAATTCAAACCCTAATTTTTTTTTTTTTTCAATTAAAGGAACAAAGACCAAACTTTAAAAAAAAAATAACAGGTTTAATAGAAAATTATGCAATATTTGTTTTTTTTAGTCAGTTTTATTTTAAAAAGATTTAAAGAGAATCAACGCATTTTAACTTCGAATATAAAAATATATATAAATTTCAATAAATCACTTACCTATGAAAAGTACTGTCTAGTGGATACTTCTATTGTTCATTGTTAAGAATTTATCCATATTTATATTTTATATTCCATGTTCTTTTTAAATAAAATACTTTTTTAAACGAGTATAAAAAAAATACCGCGACATGAGATGTTTCACAATTGGAATAAAGGGAGACAAATGCCGTCTTTTCTTCCAGTTGAGAACTTCAGTGGCCTTAAGCGCCAGAATTAATCTCCCTGGCTGTAAACAAAAGTTAGTAAATATGGGCCACCGTAGTTAAAAATAGTCACATTTTAGTTATCAGTTTTTGCCTGTAAAAAAAAAAAAACACTCAACAAATTTTTGATTTTTCTTTTCTCAAAAAAGTACATGAGTTATTGATTTAATATATTTTATTACTTCTTTATGGAGTGAATTTTTTTTTTTTTTTTTTTTTAAATATCTAAAAAAAAAAAAAAAAAAAAAAAACATTGAATGAAATCGAAAAAATTGTCATACGAGGGGCGTGCAATAAGTAATGCCCCTGCCCATAGCAGTAGAGCAATGAAACTTGGCACAGTTATTAGTCTTTCTCTACATAGGAACCACCCAGAGTTATGCATTTCTCCCATTGTTTGATGCAGCTCTGGAGACCGTTTTTGTAGAGCACCCCAAGTTGGTCATCCAACCACAACGTGTCTTCAAAAATCAAGGCTGCATCATCTGGGAAACGCTTTCCTTTCAAAAACAACTTCATGGCTGGGAAGAGGTGAAAGTCGGAGGGTGCAAGGTCAGGAGAGTAGGGAAGATGGGGAGGATTTCATAACCACACGACCGTGCTTCTGATCTGGCGACATGCGAGTTGTGGACCGGAGTGTTGTCCTGCAGAAGGAGGGTACCTTTGCTGATCTTGTCCCGTCTCTTGATTTTGATAGCTTCCCTTAATTTCCTCAAAAGTGAAGCATAATAGCTCCTGTAATCGTGGTACCCTTTGCCAGGAAATCTGTCATTACTACTCCGTCCTGGTCCCAGAAGACTGTGGGCATGACCTTGCCAGCGGAGGGCTGCATCCTTGCCTTCTTTGGAGATGGTGAGTCCAAGTGCTTCCACTGCATTGACTGGGCTTTGATCTCTGGATCATAGTGATGGACCCAGGTTTCATCCTGTGTAATCAGTGTTTTGAAAAACTTTGACTGTTCTTCTTGGCACATCTCCAAATTCATCCTCGAGAACTCGACGTGTTCTCGCTTCTGGAATGGTGTGAACAACCTGGGAATCCATCTGGCAGACACCTTATGCAAATGGTCATGAATGATAGTTTCCACAGACCCTGTACTAACTTTGACATCTTGAGCTATTTGGCGGATAGTAATGTGCCGATCTTCCAAAATGGCAGCCTCAACTTGACGGACAGATGCCTCATCAATGGGAGAAGGAGGGGGCGACCAGGTCTGGGAGCTTTTTCCACAAACTTCCGTCCATGTTTGAATTCATGATGCCAGCGTTTTACAAGGTCATATGATGGGGCATTATCACCATAAGTTTCTTTCATTTCATCAAAAGTCTCCTGTGGTATGCGTCCTTTCAAATACAAAAACAGGATCACTGCTCGGCATTCAACAGGCTCCATTTCACACCTGACTCTGTTCAAACACTTGTAAAACAGAAACCACAATTAGTTCAGAGCTGTAATTTGCCACATAACCCGTAGAGATATAAATAATTACACATGCAAAATTTCAGCTAGATCAGACAACTGGAAGTGGGTCAGGGGCATTACTTATTGCACACCCCTCGTAATTCTACAAAATTTTCTGAACAATATAACAAAATTATAAGGTTTCACTTATAAAAACAAAACATTCAACGTGTTTTTTTTTTTTTTTTTAAAAAGGGTTTTAAACTTTGGACATTACAGGTAAATTTGCAAATAACTTGTTTTTTTTTTTTTTTTGTTTTAAATTAACTTTTTATTTATTGATCTTTTATCTTCAATTTGTGATATATAAATTTGAGGTGAGAAAATGAATTATTTTCATTTGAAAAATGGGGGGGGGTGAATTAAAAAAAAAAAACGCTCGTCTAGAATATTTTATTTGCTTTATTGTAAAGAGCATAAAATTTCACATTGAACCTGAAAATATTGTAAAAATTGAACCATTAAAAAAATTTGGATAGATTTTTAAAGTTTAAAAATTGAAAAAAATTTAACTTAATTGATTTCATTACATAAAAAACATGGCTGCATGAACGTGTGCAGGCACTTTGTAAACACTATTTTAAAAAATAAAAAATATTTAAACAACTTTTATAGTTGATTTTTGAAGTATATTCATAAAGAAAATAACCCACTTGTAAAAGAAATTACAAGTATTTTATATTTTATTTGCAGTTTTGTGTTAGTGGTGTCAAAAATTCCCCCAAAAATTCGGACACACCTAGAGGTTGGGGGTGTCTATTCCGAAAGCCATTCTTCGTAAATGGGTTTTATTTTAATGGCTGCTTCCTGAAAGCGCATGCACAAAATGTTTTCATTGGTTTTAATCACGAAAACATTTTTGAGGCAAAAAAAAAAAAAAAAAGCTAAAAGCATTATTTGAATATGTATGAAAAAATAAATGTAATAAAAAATTAAAATATTTAGTGGAAAAAATATAAAAATATTTGAAAATAAATAAAATAAAAATAAGCACAAAATAGAAGTATGAATCAAATTTACTCAAAGAAATTTTTTAATTCAAAAAATAAAATAAATGCACACTTGATTAAATAGTGTATGAGATATATATGAAGAAAGTAAAAGAAAACCTTTTACACATTACAGGGAGCAGCCATTAAAATAAAACACGTTTACGCAGGGTCGATGCTCCCATGAAGTGTGTTTATTCTGAAAGCTGTTTTTAACATGGAGAGTTTAAGAATGGCTTTCAGAACACCCCCAACCTCATGTTAAGAACAACTTTACTAATTCCTAGTTTGGGAAAAAATTTAGCTGCCAGGATTACTCCATGTTTAATGAGAAAATTTTTTTATCCTCTAAATTGTTTGCTATGCAGATTTTCAGCTCGTGTGCATTCACGGCAAGTTGAAAATCACTGCGCAGCATTATAATTGGCTCGGCTTTGTTAGGTCAGACAGCAGCAGAATCCAAGCTGTTGATATGTTCCAGGAAAAGCTGAGCAAACACTGAGTTCAGGGTTGTGGAATTGGATTCGGAGGTTTTAGTTGGAGTCATATTTCTAAGAGTACTAGGTGTCTGAATTTTTTTTATCCGACTCCTTAAGTCCAATAATTTTTTTTTTTTTTTTTTTTTTTTTTTTTACATGGTTTTCCTGTTTGGCTTTCAGAAAGACCCTGTATTATGCGTTGTTACAGATAATGCATCCAACATGCTGAGTATGGTAAAAAAAAAAAAATGAAAGAAAAGATTTAAGTATTACAGAAGAATGTACAGCAGAAATTCAGGAAGAACAATCTGGGCTTAGTCACAGTAGGCAACCAATTAACAGAGAAGCAAGAGGATTTCAATTTCTTCGAACGGTTTGAAGAGGTACTAAATTGATTAGACGTGTCTGGTGATGTAGCTCTTAAAGAACGTCATTCCAGTAATCTTATAGCCAAAGTCAGAAGAGTTGCTATTTCAGCAAGAACACCAAAGCTTGATGCTCTTCTTAAGAGCTGGAAAAGGAGCTATAGTAGACCATGTTTCTTGTTGAGGTAGCACTTACATGGTAAAATGGCTTGTTGAATTGAAGCCAGTGTTCAAACCCAGATGTCAGTTTTTCAGAAGTGCAATGGATGCAACTTGAAGAACTGGAAGACCTTAAACTTTTCAAGTAACAAAAAAGCTTCAAGAGGATCTCATTCCTGGAATGTTCTTGAAAGAGTGGAAAATGTTAAAACATTCCTTATCAGGGTGTGGTGGTTTGTGTACAGGAACAATGTGTAAGTCAATGCGTCAAAGAGAAGTACAACTGCTTAATAAATAAAATGGAGATCCAGACACTATTTCAACCACTGACTCAGAGGGGAACATGTGATGAAGAGGATTTTCGAGGAAGATCATAAAGCAAGGTCAAAGCGGCATAAGCTACAGGAAACTCCACGTTCAGTGAATAAAGCCTTAGCATGCATGGTTCCCCCTCTGGTGCTGCATGTGAGATTCCACCAAAAATAGTGAAGAAATAATGAATGTGAGAAATGTGAAGGGCCAACGTTTCAGAAAAATCTAATGGATGGGACAAAAGTTATAGGGTAAAAGGTGTAATTTTTGCGATTTTGGGGCATTTGTGACCCCTTTTGAGCTCCTGGAAATGTCGAATCCCAGTGAAAGTGGCAAATGGTGCAGTTTCACGCCTTAATACATGTACATTTGAATTCAGCACCATGGTAAACCACTATATAGACATACATATCAAGTTTTTGATTAATGTGAAAAAAGAGCCCCAAATTCTCATGACTTAGCACTCCTATGTAAAATTATGTGCTCTTTCTGATTATGCAGTCAAATCTGATGTATCTCTTTACCATAAGCCATGAATTATAAATTCAGATGTACAAATTTCAATTTTTTTAAAAACTGGCGCATGGTATCATACAGTGTGTATCTATTTATGAACAAAACTAAGTATTATAGTAGTATTTAAATATAGCTTTATTGAGAATAGGCATTTTCCTGCCTCCTCACCAAAGGAGAGCTTAATCTTGGGTGTAGCCATTGAATGCCTAAAGAGCATTCATGGCCTGTATTTACTACTACCCTGAAAGTAGAAAAAATTGAGTAGATATGAATTAATCTCAGAAATAAATCAAAGAAAATTTTTCATATAGATTTTGGATTTCTGTAAAAGATGGAAATTCCTGTAGTCGACCAGAACTTATGCATTTTGGGACCAGTCCAATTTTCAATTTTGTAAATCCTCTCTAATCCAAAATATAGCCCTATTTTCTGAGATGCAACCATAAATCGTACTCTACATGAATCCTCAATGTAACTTTCACAGTACCAGGATATCAGGAATCCTGATAAGCAACAACTATATATTCACCAGTTGATGGTAATTTTTGTCATTTCTATTCTGTTTTACTGAAAATTAAATTATGTAAACAAAGAAATAAAACGGTAATTTTTACCTTATTTCCACCTTAACATTTAAAATGATTACTTTTATAGGTTTTAGGGTATGCTGAAAACGAATATCGCATTTAAATTTTCTGCAAATAAGTAGTTTTCCAGATATTAAGCAATGTCATTTCTTATGTTATCATTGGTGGCCATCTTGGTGGGCGCAAACGCAAACCCGAGAAACTATGCACAAATGTGCATACCAAGATGGCCACCAGCAATAACGTAAGAAATGGCATTGCTTAATATCCGGAAAGCTACTTATTTGCGGAAAATTTAAATGTGATATTCGTTTTCAGCATACCCGAAAATCTGAAGAGGTAGTCATTTTAAAGAAAAATGTTAAGGTGGAAACAAGGTAAAAATTGACAATATGCATCACAATGAAATACTTTATCGAATCACCCAATTATTATTATTATTTAGATATCCTCAGTTAAAAAAAAAAAACAGGTTTGTTTTACACATTCGAAAAAATGGTCTTGACAATGAGTTAAAACTATCAAGTTTCACGACCTCTTTTTTATTTAATTGTTAGGTGAAAGCACAGAATAGTTAACAAAAAACATCCTTCCTTCCCCCATGTTAAGAATGGGTTTCTAAATAATGATACTATTTCAGCATGGTAGCATAAGTGCAAGAGTATCTTTTTATTTGTTATATATATATATATATATATATATATATATATATATATATATATAGCAATACACATGGCCGTTAAAACGCTTTGGATAATCAGATTTCAAGGGGTTTCTGCTAAAATAGTCATAAAATAGTCAACGGCATTTTTGGTAAGATTTTATACCCCCCCCCCCCCTCCGATTTCTAAACATTCGTACAGTGTTTCTGTTAAGAATTTTTTAATGAAATTTGGAAATTAGCCAAAAGAAATGTCATTTTTAATAATTTTGAGTGTCCGAAATTCATTTGACCACTCGTTTTTTTGTGTTAAAAAAAAATGAGTATTGAAAGTTTTGAAAAAAATTTTCTTCGGACACTCACTATTAAACAATCTTTTTACTATGTTTATTCATTAAAAAGATGATTGGACAGTGTTTTATCTAGTGGTACGTAGCAATTTAAAAACATAATATCCGAAAAAATCGTTATGAATTTGAATCAAGACTTCTGTAGTAGTAGTGATAGTAGTAGCAACAGCAGCGATAACATGACGTAAACAGACATTTGTTTTTGTTTATTTTTATTCTAAATCGATTTTTTTAAATTTTTTTTATTGAAAATCTGGTTATAAATAAAACTTCTTACATGTTTAGTTAGAGCTATTTTGTTATCAACCATAGAAATATTTTTAAAAATTGGGTAGTAGTAAATTTTAAAATATTTTAACAAGCAAAAATGTGAAATATGTTTTGCTTCATGTGTACAATTACGAATGGTAACACACTTCTAATTTTCGTCCCTTAAAAAATGTTTTCAATGAATTATTATCGAATGGAAACTAATCTACCCGATTATTAAAAAAAAACAAAATAATCAATATTTAAATATTTGTAGGAGGTGCTCAGTTAAAAAATAACAACGGTAGGAAAAGATATGAAATGTAATTAAAAATCAAAATAACATTAATTCAAAATTTTTAACAATTTGCCAGTTTTAGCAAAAACTTATTTCTTTTTTTATATTTAAATAGAATTTAAATACTTGATATTTTTACAAGCATCATGTTTTCTGTTAGAGAGATGTCACTTTTTTAAATAACATTTATTTTTGTCTGTTTGTCATAATTTTTGTAAAGTCTCACAATGGGTATCAAACACCCTCTTAAAAAAAAACTCGCTTAATTCTATGTCTAATCCTAGGTACGAGTGGCAAGCCTCCTCCTAAAACCTTTAGCCTTAACAATAACGCTAAGTACAAGTGGCAGAGCTCCCCACTAAACAAACTTCCTCTGTGAGCTCATATAAACGTAAAAAAAACATAAAAAACGTTTAAAGAAAAGTGCATATGAGTAATCCCCCCCCCCCCAAAAAAAAATTGATCAACTTTCCTAAAACGCTAGGATTGTCTTGAAATGGTGAATTATTTTACATTTATGTGAAACCAACCCCCACTCTAAATTCTAAAATTGTTTTTGTTTTGTTTCTATCAAGTCTTCAGGATGTTCACACATAATTTTCCTTAGCCCTATCATTAACCCAAAGTCAGAGTGGCAACCTCCCTACCTTCTCATAATTGCACAAAGACCCTCTTAAAACCATGCATAATCACCTTTTAGAAAACAAACACAAAAAAAAAACATTCAGGATTTATCTATCATAGGAAAGGGGGGGGTAACTGCCCTAAAACGCTCGAATGATTCAAAATGAGAAATCATTTTACATTAAAGTCTAAAATAATTTTTTATCTTTTATTAAAGTTTTTCAAGTTGTTCACATGCAATTGTCTATAAAGGTAGAATCACATATTTTGGAGAGGTGGTCAGATGGGGAGGGGTAGCAGAAGGTATTAATTTACAATAATACCAAAGAAATATTGCAATATATTCATTTTTAACCAATCCTAGATTTCGATTTCAGTTTTTGGCACATAAAATGCATTACAACTAAACTTTGAGTTCTCTAACTTTTCCTTTAACAAATACATGGCATTTTTAAGCAATCGCAGCATATTTCTGTGCATTTACTGCAGATTATTTGGAAACCTTTAATTTCTGGAGATTTTCAATAGCATATTCAGATTCCTTGCACACAAATACACTTAGGGCAAATGAAATTTGCCCTAAGTGTATTTGTGTTTTAACGAAGATATAGCATTTTTATTGACAAGGTAGTGCAAAAAATGTGACAAAATGCATATGGTCTTAAAGACGGGAAAATATCCAAACATGCAGGGCATAAAAATAGTTATAACTTCCTTGATTTTAATTGGATTTTAAAAATTTAAAAATATTCTTTCTTAACTTAGCAAGCTATATATATATATATATATATATATATATATATACCAATATTGAAATATTTTAAGCCATTTAAATTTTTTCATGTGTATCGCTTTTTTTTTTTTTTTTTTTTTTTTTTTTTTACCAACAAGATAGTATTGTTTAGAAATCAAATTTGAAAAACTTGAAAATAAGTTTTTTAAATGGACGAACTCAGAATAAAAAATGACTAATCTAGTAAAACAGTTTTCTATTTTTAAGAGAATACTTTAGTCAGCTCAACGCATGACGCGCTTAGTGACCATTTTTCTGTCAATAATTATCAAATATTTACATATACATGAAAATAATTTTGGAACTACTATCTATATGAAAATGGATGATATATGTCGATTTATCTCATCAATTTTGAAATATTCTTTGTCAACTTTGCTCGGTTGTAACTTTGCTTCCTGTGGTCGTTAAAAAAAAAAAATCCAAATCAAATAGAGATGGACTTCTATGTTTATATAGCCTGTAAAAATGTCAGCCATATCCAAGCAAATTTGACCCTGCGCACATGTATCCAAACGTAATGTATAAAATGTAAATATTGAAAAAACTGTTTCCCTTTTTGTTGGCGTAATTTTTAACCGTTTTTTTTTTTTTTTTAACTTGGAGCATAAAAAAATTGAACACATAAAAGAAAAATAAATTAACATCATTGGAATGCTTATTTTATTCTCTTTCCATCAATGTAATTCTTTTAAAAATTGACCAACAAATAAAAAAATATGACTTGTTGAAGCACATTAGGTATGTAATATTGCCGATGTCCACGAAAATACAGCATACGCTTGTAATGCTAACTATATAGCCAGATATATCGAGTTTTTGTTGAGAAATATGAAAGAGCCACAAAAAGGGCATTTTTAGTACTAAAATTCCCCAGGGACGCGAACCAGAATTTCGCCAGGGTCACCCATACTGGATTCATATGAAGAACATTGTGCTCCTCATTTTGACCAAGTTTCAGAAAAATCTAATGGATGGGTCAAAAGTTATAGGGCAAAACATGTCATTTTTGGCCATTTTGGGGCATTTTTGAACTGGGGACGCAACAGGAATTTTCGCAAAAAATTTTTTTTACTGTGCACATCTATTTAATGAAATACAATTTGTGGCAAAATTTCAGGAAAAACTAATGGAAGGTTATCTGGCAATAGTTCGGACTAACGGAAGCCACTGAAAACATAGGTCTCTCTCCGATAAATCGGGGGACGAACAAATAGATGGAAAGTTAAAGTTAAATGTTCATGAAGCTATAAAGCAATACTCTGAGATAGTGAAAGAGTAGCAATAGCAGACATCATAACGTTCAGCGCTGGACAAGGCACACACTACTACTTAATTTGACACTCTTAGTCTTTAAATCAGTAATAAGTACATTTCTCCTACATCCATTAAAATAAAACTTCTATAATTGGATTCACAATAAAATTTAATTTAAAATGGTATTTTAATATTTTTGTTGTGATTTGTATATCCAAAGAAATCGCTATTTCAATCTGACTATTAATAGTCAGCATAGCATGTCCGCTGGCGGTAGATCACTTTTTGCAAATAAGCGATCAGGGTATGTTCACATAAACACTTGAAGTGGACAATGTACCCGTCGACGACGTTTCTAATTGTTTTAGCTAATTAGAGAAAAGAATTGTCTTTGCTACGGAATTTGAACACCACACGTATGTCTAGTCAAAAGTTTGAATATCTCAAAGTTGACGCTTTGTAATACAAAGAGAAGTAAAGATAGAAACTGTGTTTAAACGCTATTTAATAGCGAATATATTGATTTCTTTTGTCCTAAAATTTGAAAAGAATCGGATAAAAAATTTTTATGCTAAAGTCATTAAAATAGTGACAAGCGCATTATAAACATACATTTTTGTGTATCGTGGCGCACACAGTCTTTTTTTACAATCCGCAGAGGTATTAAAAAGTGGGCAAAAATCCAAATATATAACAAGTAAATGTTACCAAAGTTACTCTTCGACCTACTTCGATAAATTTTTGGTATTATAAATGTTTATTCTGTTCAAAAAACGAGTTGTGTCAAGCGTTACATGAGAAAAAGAAAAAAATGGCAGTGATTCTCTAGAAGTCTAAACAATGACTTAATAAAAAAGATTGTACAAAATAATGTTAAAAACTCGCCCAATAATTGTCACGGTAACTTGAAACTGTTAAAAGTGAAATTTAATTATCCTAATTATTTTAATGAACTTGAAAATATAATTGTAATCTGTACAAAATTTCCTTTCATTTGATATGCTACAAGCCATATTTTGTTAATAATTTCTTTGAATTATGTCATGGTGGGATTTCCCGGTTGCCATTTTGGATTTTTCATGATGTTATAATGGCAAATGATAATGTCCGTCAGAATAATACTTCCTATGATGATAAAGCCTTACTTACGATTTTTTTTAAAAAATTTTTATTTTTATTTTATTTTCAAGACTTTTTGTGCAGTCAGGGTTTTTTTTTTTTTTTTTAGTGGGAGAGGGGGGTTACACAGAAATAGAAAAACCTTTTTTACGGTTGTTAATTGCTGGCGGAAGAACTTTCTTGAGATGAGGATATTTCCTTAGGAATCTTTTACTTCGGTTGATTGTTGATTGGTCATCGACAGCAAAGGGGGAGGTGATGGGGTAGAGGAAATGGAAGGAAGCCTCCCCAACCGGATAGCTTTCGGAAATGTGATTTATAATGGAGGCAAAAGGATCGTTTCCAAATTTTTGTCTCCACATAAATTCAAGTAAATATGTACCCAGAAGCTCCCGGCTGGTCCCGCATTCTTGCTTGTTACGCTGTTTTGACCCAGAGCGGTTCAAGGATTCTCCCTATGTTATGTTTTCTTCGGTTAAATAGAGATTCATCAATTTCTACAGTGTGCCCTAGGCTTCCTATCTGCTGGGAATTCCTCAGGAAATACTCCTGACAAATTTCTCTCAGAAAGTTAATGATCCTGTGCGCAATAATACCCATTGTCTACATTGTCCGTTGACACACCGCCAGGAGAAGCCATCCTTTACGCACAATGTTCTTTTTAGTAAACATTTGTGTTTACAATTGGTGCACTAGGTTTATCAGAATTTTTGTAGGAATTTTTGACACCCCTAACACGAAACTGCGAATAAAATATAAAAAACTCATAATTTCTCTTTTAAAAGTAGGTTGTTTATTTACTTCATGGATTATACTTCCAAAATAAACTATTTAAGTTGTATAAGAAATAATAGAAATATTATTTTTTTATTTTAAAAAAAACAGTAATGAAATTAATTGAATTTTACGAGTTCAGTATTTTTCAATTTTTTAAATTTAAAAATCTATCAAAAGTTTTCAATTGATTCTATTTTTACGATATTTTCAGGGTCAATGTGAAATTTTATGTTCTTTCCAATAAACCGAATATAATATTTTAGACGAACGTTTTTCTTTTTTTAATTCACCCCCCCCATTTTCAAGTGTCTATTAAAAAGTAAATAATTAATTTACTCACCAAAGTTTTATATAAAAGGTCAATAAATAATGCATTCAAATTTAAAATAAAAAAGAAGTAGTGCTTTTTAGAAATTTACCTGTAAAGTTCGAAGTTTAAAACCTTTAACCACGTTTTTTCTTTTTCTTTTTTATGAAACCTTGGTCATTGCTCCTTTAATTGAAAAAAAAAATATGGGCTTGAATTACATTTTTCGAGTAGTTATAAGCTTGGAAAGACAGGGGGTCGAATTATTCAATATTTTTCACAAAATTTCTGACACACCTACTGGTGCACCTCATTCTTTGGAAAAGCAATTTCTTTTCCTGACAATATGAGATTGTCTGCATCGGCGTTTCTATTTGTTTTTCTAGCATGCACAGATTTATTTCCTTGCCTGTTATTTTTCTGTTTGGCGAGTTTGAGAATATAGTTATTTTTCAGCTTTTTTTAGGTTCAGTCGGTTTCTTCCAATTCAAATGTCGTCTCCTTTCATTTACATATCGCTTTTTCATTGGCTAAGCAAACTCACAGAAATTGAAGTACAAAAAAAAATATTCAAATTAAATAAATCATTAAAAATAACTAATCATAAAATAAAAAATTACAAAAAACTTTTTAAAGTCGAATTAGTGTTTCAACATTTGAACAACGCTCGGCTGACACCGATGATTGCCGGTTTCGCCCGATCCGGGCTTGACGGGAAATCACGTTACGAGAATTCGGGTCAAATTATGCAAGAGTACTTTTTTTTTTTATAATGTTTCTACTTAACATGAAACTGGAATATGCTAATTAGGCTATAAGTTACCAAGTGAGATGGTCGTAAATAATTCCAACTGAACATTCATGGTATTATGATAATGTTAAAAATTTCATCTTTAATACCTTAAAAAAAAATCTGAAGATACAGTTTTTTTAAAGATGGGCTAGTCTGTAAATTGTGAAAATTTCCTATCATTTTCAGTCACAATCTTATATGCATTTGAATAGGACTGATTTAAGGTAAAATGTCCAGTGAACCACACATTTTTTGATACTTTAAATGGTCATAACTCCAGTTCTAATGGGCCGATTTTAAAAAACTAAATGTTCCTGTAAAAATTATTTTTTTTTTTTTTGTTACAAATTACGATGCTTTATTTATATAAAAAAAGCAAAAATAAATTCTTAGATTTTTTATTTACTACTGAAAACCATAACTTTAGTAAAGGTTAGGGTTAGGGTTTAGGGTTAAATAATACTCCTCTCAATAATGAATTCCAATTAAATGTTTTGGGTTTTTTTTTTTATTTAATTCCATATAAGACTTTACTAATTATCTTTGAAAAAGTTCCAAAGGACGTATATTTATGTGTCAAGAGATTGTTACAATGAATTTAACTTCAAAATTTAGCTGAACTTGTCAGTTTCTGTTGTCGCCATGAAAACATTTTTCATAATAACATTGTTTTTCACGTATAAAAATATTTTTTCCTTTTAGATATTAACTTTAGGCTTTTAATGTTTCAAATAATAAAAAAAAATAATCAAAAATCTACCAAATAATTAAAAGCCGAGTTTCAAAACCATGCCCCTCCTTATAAGTTTCTGCCATTAAATTGCACGTATCTACCATTTACTCATAAAGGTTTTAAAGGAAATAAGTGTAGGGAAATTGGTCAAAGTGCGATAGAGCACCATCTAAATATTTACCTTCAAAAAGTTGATTTGAAAAGGTATTCGGTTCTGTTTTGAACAAATATCACATTTAAAATTGTTGCCGACAAGTATTTTTTATGATATTGAGACCTTTATCCAGTGTATTCCCTATTGCTTTCACTGATGAAAATGCTTGTTTTTGCACGTGTATATCCAGATCTTGTGGATGGACGAAAAGCTTCTAAGACATAGGATGATATGGTGGTTGAATGAGGAATTTGAAAAGTGTATTTAAAAAAAAAAAAAAAAAGAATGAAAAAGAAAATGTTTATTGAATAAGGAAATGTATTTGTTGGCAAAGAAGAGCAATCTACAAAGGCAGAATGAAGATATTTTACAAAGGTTGAACAGAAGAATGAACTATTTGAGAAAAGAGGAAAATACCTTTGTTGGGTTGATTTTCAGGCTTCTTGATCCACTTTGTCAACTTGGCTTAGAATGTCTGGATGTATTTGTAAGGAACTTTCTCAGAAACCACCAGTCGCCAATATCAGTGATCTTTATAAAGATGATAGTCAATGCCTGCACAATGGTTTATTAGTCGTTTGCCAGCTAAATCGGCCAACCAAGATTGGACTTTCAGATTTGGATTTATTAGGAAATCTTTAAGTGACAGCATTGTGTCGAGATGGAACATTATTTCTGTAGCACTGTGAAAAAACCTATTAAACCTTGTATCTTTATAGTTGTTAATCAGGCTTTTAATATGTAAATCTTCACATACTGACAACCACTTGTCTCTAACACTTTTTTTTTCCATCTAAATTTTGTCCTAGGAGATCAGATGTATGTAAAATTACTCTTCAATGCCACTGTTTTCTCATAACATTTACACCAGTTCATCAGATTCCTCCATTATTTCTGCTTGTAGAACTTTGATTTCTTCTGTTGTATAACTTGCAAACCCAAGTAGAACTTGTGCCGTATATTGAAGGGAATATACCTATTGTTTTAGCAAACCAGCTGTCTTCAACTTCCCCATAACCCAATTTGTGAGCTCCTTGTCTGAAGCTTTCTCATTTGCTGCTCAGTCAGATATAAAATAGGCCAGCTTTTCCACAACTGACAAACAAAAATTAAAAACTTCTACTTAGGCAATTATTTGTTGTATAGCGATCAGTTCTTCCAGCTGCTCTTTCGTGTTTGCTATATCCCGTTATCTCTCTTGTTGAATGCTTGAAACCCAAAGGAAATACCTGCTCATCACCTAAGGTTAATTCTGTATCCAGAATTTTCACTTTTTTTCTTTGTGTGCAATCTTTATTAACACCAAATGAGGTTGTAGTTTGTAGTAGCTCGTTGTAGTAAACTTTGGCTAAAACCTGGCATTCATCAGAAATGTTAAGTACAATCTGTTGGCCAGGTATATCCTTATTTGATATTACTTTGTGAATATACTTCACTACTTTACTACTGTGTATATAACCTTTCCAATATTATCACTAGCTACTTCTAACGCAAGTAAATCCAAAACACAGTCTCATGTCTTCACTGAATCCTTCTTTTGTCTTTTCACAGCACTGGG
This sequence comes from Euprymna scolopes, assembly GCF_053919585.1. Classification (NCBI taxonomy): domain Eukaryota; kingdom Metazoa; phylum Mollusca; class Cephalopoda; order Sepiida; family Sepiolidae; genus Euprymna; species Euprymna scolopes. The sequence continues at coordinate 95,225,858 of NC_136485.1, forward strand.
AACTTTTCCAAAGCTTTCATCAAATTTCAAACAAAATTCTTGATGAAAAATTTCTCTTTTTAATTTTCTAATCGTTGTTTGATTTACACAAGATTTTTTTATTTTTTGGCAGCATCTTTCATGAGAACTTTTTTTGTTCTCTGTGTCTGGTGTCCTGTATAAGTTTGTCATGCTCATTTTTTAACTGGGTGTTTTGTTCATTCAAATGTGCTTTTCGTTCATTTTAGTTTGTTTGGTGTTTTGAATTTCCACCTTGTTTTCCTCAGTTTTTCTAATTCTGTTTTACATCTTTTTAACTTTAGCTTTCCACGAGCTTCTCTCAAGTAGTGTCTTATTGTACTATTCAGTTTCTATGTGATCTTTTCTTATTACCATTTCTAGTTCAGGTTTCCGAAGATGGTTTTCTTTTTTTTTTGTTAGAAACACTATATCCTTCAGTGTCGGCGGCATCTTTGTTAATTTATAATAGTTTTTCAGTCTCATTCAAACTGTTTAACTGGGAGTTCCAAGTATTTATATTCAACTCTGGAACAACTACACTATTTGATGTCAAACTTGTACTTGTACGTGTTCCATCTAATACATTATTTACTTGATTTATACAAACTGAAATATGTTCTCTTGAAACTAGGTATAATGAATTCCTGTTTTTCTAGTTCCTCAATGTTACCAGGTTTTTAATCTTTTTTTAATCAGTCTATGAACTTTGATTCTCAATGTATCCCGCTGTTAAACAGAATATTGTGAAATTCCAAGCACATTAAAAATTTTTGAAACTGAAAGATTTGTAGCAAAATTTTCTGTTAATTGAACAATGTATCTATGTGACAATTTTCTGGTTTCCATATCCATGTTTGAATCAATTCATTATGTAAAAGTTCCACCAGCTGATGCTAATTAAAATTTGAAAATTACCAGAATGCAAGATTTCACCTGCAATAAAATAACAAGATGTATAATTTTTATTTTTAATCCTAATATTTGAAAACATTCATTATAAAGTAGGGAGATTCATCATTTGGCGCTCTAGCAGTTCAATAATATAAATGTATTTTAAAAAAGGTAAATTTTCATAGCTAGTGAAAAAACCTATATATTGATGAAAAATTAGAAGAAAAAATCCAAAAAAACGTGAAAAGATATTAGCAGAAAAAAATTATAAATATATACCACAATGTGTGAAAATCATAAAACATCTGAAGTCTTCATAGAAAAATATACAAAATTATAATACTGATATAAAAGAAGAAAAAAGTGTTTATGCGAAGATACCAAACATGCATTTTTTTTTTTTTTTTTTTTTTTTTTTTAGAGTATTTTCTAGTTACATTCAAGTTTTACAGTATCATTTCTTTAAGAAATTGTTAGGTGAAATAGTTACAAAACACCTTACCTATGTTAAGAATGGGTTTCTAAATAGTTATTATTTCAGCATGGTCCCTTCTCTGTATGAGTACCGAAAAAATATTTGAAATAACCTTGTTGTAAGCCAGTTGACGAAAATTTTGTTTACAAGAAATATTTTTGTGCGTGTCGACGGGTACAACTTTTGCTTTAAGTATTTATGTGAACATACCCCGACCACTTATTTGCAAAAAGTGATCTACTGCCAGCATGCATGCTATGCTGGCACGCTTCGGTGTTAATAGTTAACAGGGTTGTGGAGTCAGATGATGAAAGTCAGACTCTGACTCCTTGAATTCCTAAAATGCCGACTCCGACATCTTAGACTCCCGACTCCTTGACGACTATGTGTAAATCTATTCTGCAGATTCATATACCAACCTCCCACACCTATTCAGCATTTTATAATTACTTTTCATGTATATCATTTTTATGTCTAACATTCACTTGTATGATAAATATACTCACATATACACTATACCAGCTATATTTATTTAATGTTAACTCCTAACAAGGCATATCACCACTTGGACGAAAAAGGCTACATTTTTGAGACCATGTCTAGGAAAGATTAACAAGATGTCAGTTTATGTTACATTTAAACTTCTGCATATCAGTACGACCAGAAAAGCAGGTAGCAGGAAGGGAATTCCATAGTTTTGCTGTTCAAGGGAAGAGACTATTAGAATAGAAAGCACTTTGGCATCTAGGGACCTCAACAGTAGAAAGGGTGAGATCTTATTGCTGAACGGGTTTGTCGAGGATATGTTGGAGTACAAGTGTAACGAGTTCATCAGAACACATTCCATTAAAACATTCACAGAGATGCAACATTGTGACGATAAGACAAGAACTGGAGCTTAGTTGATAAAGTGGGACCGATTAGATTGACAATTCTTTTTTGGAACCTATCCAAGATGGAGAGGCTAGTAGTAGATGCACCAGCCCAGATGTGGCAACAATACTCCATGCATGTGTGAATGGTGGCCTTGTAGAGGTATAGGATACCTTCAGGTGTGAGTAGTCTTTTAGCTCGATAGAGGGAACCCACCATCTTTGCAGCAGTCTTTGCAATGTCCTCTATGTATTTGTTCCAGTTCATATTGCCTACAAAGTAAAATATGGTAAAATAGTCCCAAAAAAGGAGTTTGAAGGTAGAATTCTCAGGTAGGGTGTTATTTTTCATCGATATAGGCGGTTCGAGAGGTGTCTTGTAATTGTTAAAGGAGAGCAGCTTAGTTTTCCTAACATTAAATATTCCCATCCATTTGCGTCCCCATTCACCTATGGTCTGGAGGTCATTTTTTTAATGATTTTTACATTGTCTTGGATTTATGTACATCTGTTCTTCCCTAATGCATGTTATAGAGCATTGTATCATCAGCAAATATACCCATCTCGGACAATATTATCAGGGAGGTCGTTTTTGAATATCAGGAATAATAATGGTCGAAGGGTCGACCCCTGAGACACTCCCGCATTAATGTTATGCTGCTTGGATGTATGTCCATCAATGACAACCTATCTGCTTTTATTGTCTAAGATGGATCTAATTATATTTAGTATACATCCAGTTATAATGTACGATTTAATTTTCATTAGCAGCCCTTTGTGCCAGACTTTGTCAAAGGACTTGGATGTATCATGTATCGCAGACATGAGAAGGGGGTGATTTTTTACATCATCTAATGTGGCTTTAGACCTCATAGGGAAATTTGGGAGGGAGTTGTTTGTTGGCTCTAGGGTGGAGTTAGGCAATTGCCAGGACAGCAGTTCCGCCTTTTCCGTTGCTGTGCATGCAACCTTCTGGTTGTTGCCCAGTGGAGGAATTACTGATTGTCCTTTATTCACTACACTAGTATAGATTTTTCCAAAATGACGAGTCTCTATCTTTGGTGATTCTATGCATTCCCTGATTATTTCAGCATGCTTCTTTTGGCTGTCGCTATTTCTCTCTTACAATGATTTCTAGCATCTACGAATTTTTGCCTATTTGTATTTGACTTATGACGTACAAACTGGCGGAATGCATGCCGTCTTTGTGCCATAACAGCTGCACAATCTGTAGTGAACCATGGAGGTGAGTGGGGCTTGCTTATAATACTTCTGTGTGGGAACATGTGCTTCAATTCCCACTTTGCACCATTTGATTGTCTCATTGGCACTCTGTTCAGCAGGAAGAGAGAAGATATTGGTCCATGGGGCATCTCAGATGTGTTCTCTAATGGTTTCTCAGTAAGTCCTGTTGTAGTACCTTTTGGTTTTGAGCAATGGTTCCTTACCTTGAGGTTAGAATTTAAATGTGATGTCAACTGATACCACTAGGTGATCTGCGTTTCCAAGTGGACTGTGAGCATTAGTCACACAATCTTCAGGTGGTGTGGTGAGGAATAAGTCTAGAAGTGAAGCCTGTTGAGGTTCACGATCTGGTAGGCGGGTTGGGAACATTACTGTCTATGTGAGGGAATGGGCTATAGAGAAGCTATAGTGGAGCGTCCAGCTGCATCTGTGTAACCTGAGAAACCAAGCCAATTTTTATGGTGGACAGTCATTAAACGCATGTATTTGGGCATTACTATCCAAGGAGAGTGCTGCATCTATACTATCAAAGACATGATCGATTAGGGTATAATCCTGACTTGATGAAAAAACAACAGAGAAAATATAAGTAACTAACGCAGTGATGAAATGTTAGTTGAAAGCACATAAAGCCTGGTCATCAGATTCAAGATTTTTCTCTCTAGTTTAAAGGTGAGTCCTTACGGTAAAGAAGGAGGTATCCTGTAATGTTAAAGTAGTTGGAGGGGATTGAAGAGTGTAAGTTTATTTCACTTAATGCTAAGATGTCCGGGGAGTTTACTAAAAGGTAAGAGTCTACATCATCTATATTACCTCTAAGCCCACGGATATTTGTGAAAGCGAACCTCGAGCGAAGTCGTGTTGTTTTTTTTTTTTTTTTTTTTTTTTGTCACCACTTATCACCGGGGATAAAGGTTATTGCATGTACAATAATCAATGGGATAGTATTGTAGTAATCGTTAGTATTTGAGATTTGATAAAGTGTCTTACTTAAGGGGGCAGTTCAGCAGGAATTTGTTTATGTTGGACTTGAAGACATCCAAGTTGTAGTCAGGTGGAAAACAGGCAAACGGAAGAAAGTTCCACAGGTGTGCACTTCTTAGAAAGAAGCTTTGTTCATGGAGTCTACGTTTTGATTTAGGCACAGATAAAGAGTGGGGAAAATTATTGACGGTGGTTTCAGCTAGACGGGTGTTTATCGTGAAAGATTGGCAAGGGGTGGACCAGTGGTTGGAGCTCAGACGAGCACTTGCCATGCAAGTAACGATAAAACAAAGACAGGCTCACAACGTCTCTTCTGTGGGAGAGAGGTTGCAGGGAAGAGAAAAGGGCATCCCCCACTAAGCCACGAAGTCTATTTTGTACTCTGTCAAAGCAGGATAGGCTGTTTTTAGCAGCTCCTGCCCAGATGTGGGATCAGTACTCCATCCTTGGACGTACTTGGCTTTTATATAGATAGAGAATTGCATCAGCAGTAAAATATCTTCTGGAGTGGTAGGATCCCAGGATTTTTCCAGCAACCTTGGCAACAGACTTGATGTATGTGTTCCATTTCAGATCAGGAGTAAAGTTCAAACCCAGGAGCTTATCAAAACATGGAGACTCCCCAAGACGAGAGCCATCCATTTCAATTGATGCCAGATGGGGATGAGAGCGTTGATGATGTAAAGATAGGAGCTTGGTTTTAGATGCATTAAAAGTAACCAGTCACCTCTTCCCCCTACTGTACCATGCACTCAAGATCAGAGGAGAGAGAATCAGGGAGAACTTTGTCATTTACAGTCTTTGATGTGTTGCCATAGATGGCCATGTCATCAGCATAGATGTCAACGAATGATTTAAGTATGTGTTTTGGGAGATCATTAATGTAGATCAGGAAGAGATTTGCGCCCAACTATGGGCCCATTAACCACTACTCATGAGCCTATCAGAGAGAAATGATTTAATAATTGAGAAAACATTTCCAGTTATACCGTAGCTGGAAATCTTGTGAAGTAAGCCTTTATGCCATACCTTATCGAAGGCCTTTGATATGTCAAGAGCAATTGCCCTTGAAAGGAAGCCTTTGTCAAGAAATTCACTAATCCTATGAGATATAACCGTTAAAATATCTGCTGTAGAACGGAAACCATATTACATGTCACTAAGAAGGTTATTTTTGCTGAAGTGGTTGACTACTTCTCTATTTAATATGGATTTCAGCAGCTTACTCATGACACACAGGAGACTTATTGGTCTGTACTGAGACGGAGATGACTTATCACCTGAATTCTTAAATACAGGGCATACTGATAAGGTTTTCCAGGGTGTTGGGAAGCACTTAAGACAACGCTTAAACAGTTTTGTAAGTATGGGGGCAATTCTGGTTGAAGCTTTTTCAACACTATAATTGAAATGCCGTCAGGGCCAGTTGCTTTACTGGAATTAAGGTTCTTGATTAGCTTGGCGACATCACGCACAGATATTTATGTTGCATAGCGTGTTGTGTTGATGGCAAAATTAATGGCAAAATTTTTGGCAAATGTTTTGGCCTTGTCTGATGCTGACGAGATGATCTCAGGTCCATTGATAATGGTTGGGATAGAATGCACACTTCTGTTCAGGATCCTGTTTTGCTATATACCAAAACTGGTGGGGGACCAAGCCGCTGTTCGGCTATTTTGGATTAAACGGACTGAGCATATAGCTCTCTTGCATTTTTATTACTCTTATTACTAGTGGTTGCTGGCAGTCCTAGTCTCAGCTTTAGTCTCAGTACATCTATTCTGTTGGTAGCCATGGAAAAAGTGATTTCTGTGCGTGATGGCAGCAGCACATTCTGGGGAGAACCATGGCTGGCTGTTAGGTTTTGTTGGAATTTTTTGGATGGTATGAATCGGTCTATGCCTACAATTAACCATTCTGTCAGGTCTGATACTATAGAGGACACATCTTTTTAAACATGGAATGGAGAGGTAGATCAGATATAAATGTATGGAAGCTATCCCAGTCAGCCATAGAGTATTGATATACAGTACAGTAGAGAGTTACGTCTGAAGACTTATTACATTTCATTTTTATCTTAACTGATACAACTGAGTGGTCTGAGGATCCCAGAGGAGATAGAATGGAACATGAACATAGCTCAGGGGAAGTTGTGAGAAAAAGGTCTGATCGGTAGTATCGGGCACACGGATGGGTTTGTGAACAATCTGAGTGAGGTCATAGGCAATGGCAAAATCATAACAGAACCTCACCTCATCATCTGTCTTGTTTGAGTGGGTCAGCCATTCCACATTATCGACATTGAAGTCACCGCAAATGTGAATGTTAGCTAAATGATGAGCAGACAGGATGTGGTCAATTTCCTCAGATTTACGGTTAAAGATAGTAACTCTGCTATTGTGGAGGCGATAGAGGGCAAATATAAATGCGGTGGTGTAAGCAAGTGCAACTCAGAAGCCCATATGAGGTAAATTAGGGTCTTCTCTGGAGATATCCCTACCACAACGCTCTGATCTGGCATTGATTGAAATGAATTGCTCTCGTCTTGGGGAGGCTCCATGTTTTGACAAGCTTCTGGGCTGGATAAACGGTGGGATCCTTTTAGTGCTCTAGTAGATATCTCACTGCTGATGCAATTCTCTACCTGAGTAAGAGTCACGTACATCCAGAGATGGAGTACTGTTGTCACATCTGGGCAGGAACTGCTGGAAAACTTTTATCATATTTTGACAAAGTTCAAAATAGACTTCATAACCTGGTGGAGGTGCCCTTTTTCTCTTTTCTGCAACCTCTCCCAACAGAAGAGACATTACGAGCCTGTCTTTACTCTATCATTATTTTCATGGCAGGTGCCTGTTTGAGCTCCAATCTACCCCCCCCCCCCAATTCCACTGGACAACTTTCAGATGACAATCCGATTGTTATCCAATGTAATCTACAGTGATCTCACTCAAAGACAGAACTTTAATTAATTTTGTGTGACATCACAACCAAAACGAAAACAGCTGTCTAGGCAGGATTTGCAGTGATCTGACAGACCAAAATATCTTGATGAAGTGGAAGCATTACAGTACAGTACAAAATATGAGATATCTCCAAAAATAAAAGCAAAACCATACAAAAACTGCTAAATTGTGCAAACCACTGCTTAGGAAGCAATTAAGCTTATTCACCAAACCTATTTTCCTGCTCTTATTTACTTATACTGCTTTCCTCTTTTTGGAAATCATAATTACTCATTCTATGACTAAGTGTAATGTTTAAATATAAGGCCTATACTGGCCACATGTATATTGTTACTGATGTATGTTACTAAAATAACTGGCACAAATGTTATTTCTAAATGTCTGCTTTAAAGGGATAATGCTTTGCCTCCAAGACGCCTTCCTGTCTGTTTTGCATGATAAACATTAAAAATCCTTATATTCTTAAATCCTCCCCAAATCCCTGTATATCTATATTGTATATTAATGCTGTATTCTTGTAAGTATATCATCTCTCCTGTTTCAACTGGACAAAAAACCAATTGCTCTTCTCCCCAAGTTGATATAAAATCACATACTTTGCACATACCTTGGGAGGAGGGTTTAGCTTCCGGTCCTAAACTTTAGTAGGCTGACTTTTTTAAAATCGATAAATACTAAACGTCTCTAGATTTCTATTGCTAAGGGATGCATTAGCTTAACCTATATTTATACTCTAAAGAATATCTATAAAATAGATAACTAATAGCCACAATATGTGCCCAGATTATAAGTGATCTGTATTAACTATCAACTATATATATATATATATATATATATATATATATATCTTTCATTAGATGGGATAAAGTACTGATGATTATCTTTACTTGAAAACTAACATCTAAAGCACATTTCGAAACGCACCCCAAACCTTCTACTATAATTTTCCAATTAGTCACTAATCCACAAACCACATTTGATCTTTTCTTAACCCTAGTAGATATTCACCTTTAATCTACACCCCACACTCATGCATACCTCCTTTAAAAACGTAACCAATCTTAATCCTATTCTGAGGAGTGTAACTTCAAAGCAGATACTAATTCTTTGATACTAACTCTATCAATCCTCACTATCCATGCAACCAGGTGCAGGAAAAACTCTCAGTGCTGATGGACCAGTAGATCTGGTTAGGTCATCCATAAGGAAAACTTTGATTTGTAAACCTGTGCCACTGACCTCATACATCTTGGCACCAAACAGTGGAGGGAGGCCTCCTCATTCCTGGATGACAACCTCCCTAGAGCTGGTGACTTGATCAAATCACCGGTTTGCAAAACTAAACTGCTTAAAGAGTAGATAGGCTCTGCCTATCTATACTCCATATTCCTTCTTTGCCTATTAGCCAGGAGCAGAGGTGCGGCCACAAGGACTCATTAGAGACGCCCAGTGCTTAGTCTTGTTTCCTAACTACGGCAATGAATGCCGTCCCCTACATTTGCCTTATTCCCTTCTCCTATAACTGGGCATCTTGGGGGTACTTATTTACCATAAATGCTAATATAATTGCACGGGGCCACTCCTGTCGGACAAGTTTAAGGGTACCGGTTGGACAGTTGCTGGTTGCTGTTTCCAACTGACAGTACAGAAGCCCTTTGATAGCGCTTAGAGCGGCTGTTCTATCATCAGTTGTGTAATATCGGGATATTTGTAGTGCCATGCCGCACATGGAAAGGCACCCTGCTCTCATCTCTGGTGGGTGTTCCAGAGACCACATTCCTGTGGATGAGGAGCCGGCTGATTGTCTACTTGTGTTGCATGATGGTGCCTATACAGATGCGTTTTGCCAAGCACCTCAATCTAGATCTGAAACTACTAAATAGAATGAAATGACAGCTCAATCCAAAAAAATGTTCAAACCACACTCATGCCTCCTCCCTTGAGGCTTGCTTTTACACATATCCGAGGACTTAGAACTATCTTAGATGATGTAGAATAATTTCTCCTAGCAAACTCCCCAGATATCTTAGCACTAAGTGAAACTAACTTGCACTTCTCCATCCCCTCGAACATCTTTAACCTTTAACATGTCTGGTTATCTTACACTTTGTCGTAAGGACTTTAACAGGAACAGAGTCTATATTTGTAACACCCTCCCCATGTCTAGGGAATCCAAACTAAAATCAGGTGACCAGGCCTTCATGTGCTTTTAAACTAAATTTACAACATAGCGTTAGCTACCTGTATTTTTTTTTTTTTTGCTCTCCATCCAGCCAGGACTCTACTATAATCAATCATGTCTCTTACATCATAGATGAAGCACTCTCTCTTGACAATAGCGCCAAAATACATGTATTTACTGACTCTAACGCCTGCCACAGAAATTTGCTTGGCTTCTCTAACTTCACTGACACAGTTAATAGCATCATCCTTAATTTTGCTATATCCCATTCCTTGACACAGACAGTAACATTCCCAACCCGTCTCCCAGATCGCCAGGACAAGCAAGCCTCACTTGTGGATCTATTTCTGACAAGAGATCCTGAGGATCGTGTAACACATGCTGATTGCCCACTTAGGAATGCTGATTATGCTGTGATAATGATAGAATCACTCTAAACTCTTGACCCCAAGTTGAAGAGCCATTGCTCAAAACAACAATGTACTAAAATAAGGCTGACTGGGTTGCCATTAGCGATCGCATGGGGAAATATCTTTTCTCTTCCTGCAGAATAGTACGCAAATGAGACTACTGAATGGTTCAAAGCAGCAATTGAAGCATATGTTCCTACACGGAAGTTCTATAGCAAACCCCACCCTACCCAATGGTTTACTTCTACTTGCGCAGCTGCCATTGCTCAGAGGCAACATGCATACCGTAGATTTATCCAGCATAAGTCCTGTACAAACAGACAAAGTATATAAAAGCTAGAAGTAATTGTAAGAAAGAAGTAGCAACAGCTAAGAGTGAATATACTGAAACCACCAGGAAATGCATTGAAGCGCAGAAATTAGGAACTCATGATTTTTGGAAAATCTACAATAGTGTAGTAAATAATGGGCAATCAATTGTAACCCCTCACATGAGAAGGTGGTTAAGGACCCCTGTCTATCTGAATTCTTGGCTCGTGTAGTCTAATCTTCTCCGAGGTTGTTACATGAAATCTGGTATGCTGAAAGCGAATATCGAAGCAGCAGGCAGGAAGAAAGACAACTCAGGTAGACTGGATGGAGTGGTGTGTTAAGGAATTAGACTCCATTGGTTCTACGAAGCAATATAGTCTAATGAGGGCGAATGTAACATAATCCCCCATTGAGGATCATTAGAACTACACTCAGGTAGCTTATCATTCCCGGGTGACGCCAGATAACCCAAGGATTTAAGATAGAGAAGATAAATATATATATTTTATTTCATATCAAAATAGATATTGTTTGAAACCAGAGAAATATATCTTTGCAGCTAAAAAGTTGATGACAGGAAATTTCACTTATAACATTGTCTGGCCTTAAATGAACTCTAGGTTGGATGTCAGAATTGACATCTGGCCTTGGAAATCGTGAGAATTAGTAATTCAGATTTCAGGTATGGGAATTGTGACCACCAGGGACCTTGTCCCCACGCAGGGATCTGGGCTTTCGATTCATGGCAAAATCTTATTGGCCGAGGGGAATTTCCACCCCATCCACATACCTTACTATATATACGACTGTCGTGCGAGATTAGTTGGAGAAGTTAAGTTGGAGTAGAAGCTGGGATTCGAGATGAACAGACCGTATAGAGACCTGACCCCTCCACCTTCCTCATCCAACCGTCTGTCGCTGTCTGAAGAGATTTGAGACTTTGAAAAGAACTTACCAAAAACTGAGTGATAATTGTAAAAACATTTGTACATAATACTGCGAAATTAACACTGTAGATTAGTCTACATGAGTTGTCTTTCTTTGTGTTTTCAAATGTTCCCGTCTGTCTCTTTCTTAGTACGTCTTTTCTTCTGCCACCAATAATGTAAGATTATAACGCAATCCCAACTCTGTATTTTTTTTCCGTGGTAACAAAAAAAAAAAATGAAAAATATTAAGTTTTTTTAAGTTTTTTTCTCTCGGGTCGATATAAGATTGTAATGCAATCCCAGCACCGTTTTTTTTTTTTTTTTTTTTTTTTTTTGTCTTCTGTGGTACACTCAATTGTGTGCGAAAAGTGATTTATTATTTTTTAGATGGATTTTTCCATGTGAGTAAATCAGGTGCGTGATGTTTGCACCTGGAGATATTAATTGGAAAAAAAAAACAGAATTTCTCGTGCGATAACTAGGTGTTAACTGAGTCTCCTTGAGGGGCGTGACCTGCAGGGTCGTTAAATATCACGCATTTTAGTAATTTTTTTTTAATTAGTTGAAATGAATTACGAAGCATTTAAATTGAAATTTAAGTATAATTTTGGGAGTAAGAAGTTTGCCGATCTTTGCGTTTCTGGATATGGATCCATTCGGACATGCCACCTGGGGGGACGCTGGGGGCATGTTGATAGCTCCCTGTAGTTGTTTTATTAATCATCCATAAGGAGACGTATGCCGAAATTGAGGTCGTTGTCTGCACGAGCGTGTGTGTGTCACCCGGAAAGAGAAAGTGTATTATGAGAATGTTTTTTTTTTTTTTTAAATATCGAGGGGAATTCAATAAATTAGGGGGCATATCTAGTTTCCTGTAGTTTTTTATTATTTTAACTATCCACGAGGGTACGGAGTAATTTTAGTTAAACTGAATTGGTTGTTTAAACAGCCTGTGACAAAAAGGTGCTTAACTTTTTGTAAATAGTTGTGTACTGACAGATGGAATTTTCCTCGCTTTGTTTCGGGGATGGACGTGATAAAGCTGGTGTATCTGTGGAGACCAGGAGAGATGGTCTGTTAGCAGAGCAGCAGGCGGTAGCTGGCAGAAGGAGGGAGCTGTGTAACGCGATGTGGACAGAATCACAAATTGTTGACCCTCGGTGGCTCTGAGCACCCTGTTCGCTTTGCGTGTGGTTAGAAAAAAAAATAGCATTGATGAGCGCTCCGCCTAGAGCACGGTTGGGGAGATTGATGCCTGTCAGTCATAGCTGCGTTAATGAATACAAGAGATAATTAGGGAGTAGAATAATATACCCGAATATTAAACTCTTGGAGGATAAAACATTAGTGTTTGTGTTTGAATTATCGAAGAGGGTTCGATAGAACGAGGAATTAAATACGAGGTTTATCAGGTTATTACTCCACCCGTTCCATATCCACTGGACACACCCAAGTTAGGGTTGGTAGCCAGTTACAGAGTGGAGTCAGAGTATGTAGCATTTAATATGGTCAGAGATAAATTTATGCTGTTGAATCAGTGAGAGGCAGGAAAATGCCGAAATAATGGTCTTGGAATTTGCCGGTCACAGAATCCGTTGTATGTCACTGGAGATCATGAGTTGTGTGTGTTGGGATTATTATCCAACAATCATGAGGCTGTTTGTACAGCAACTGAGAAAGCTAACATGTTTGCCCGTTATTTTCCCTCAAACTCTACTTTGGACCCAGCAAATCGTTCCCTCCCTGATTTTCCTCTGTGGACAGAAACCACACCAGATGATCTGAAAATCACCCCTTCTCAAGTACATGATATCATAAAAAACAGACACCTCAAAAGCATGTGGACCTGATCTTATGTCAGCTGTGCTATTAAAAAAAAATGCTCCGCTGAAGTTGCTCCAGTTCTCTCTAAACTCTTTAAAAAATGTCTTACCGAATCTTGCTTTCCTGACAGCTGGAATATTGCTTCTGTGGTACCAGTTTACAAAATCTCTGGCAAACAAACTGATCCATTAAATTATTTCCCAATTAATTTCTTCCTGCTTTTCGTCAAAATATTTGAGTCTTTAATTAATCAAGCTCTAGTCCACTACCTTACACCTGCTAAACTTCTGTTTGACCATATATGGATTTAGGCAAACCCGTTCTACTGCAGATATTCTAACTGAACGTATATACCAAGCACTGAATAAGGCAGAGGAAGGGAGGGCAGTAGCCCTATATATATCTAAGGCTTTTGACAGGGCATGACATGATGGTATTCTCATGAAAATAAAATCCATGGTATTACTGGACGAATACTTAACATAATTAAATCCTTCTTAAATGAGAGAAGAAGCCAGGTTGTCCTCGATGGGCATACGTCCAAACAGTATAATATAAATGCAGGTGTACTTCAGGGATCGATCCTTACCAGATAAAATTGTCTCTGATATGGTTATATTTGCTGATGACATCACGCTCTATAGCAGGCACGTGGGGAAAACTAATGAGCACACATCTAAGGCAATGGCGGAAACTCTAGAGGAAGACCTTCACTCTGTTGTAGTGGAATGGGGTCAGAAATGGATGGTAACGTTCAAAGCTGCCAAGACAAAGCTTGTTTACTTTAATAATTACATGAAACCTTACCAACCACCAATAGTTATGGCTAAAGATACATTATCTGAAAGTACTTCGTTCAAACTCCTTGGCTTAACGTTCACAGGGAACATGAGTTGGAATAAATACATTGAGATTATTGCCAAGACTGCTGAGAAGAAAATGGGCTTTCTCTACTGTGCTTGAAAGTTACTTATGCCTGAAAGTATTCTGTAACTCTACAAAGCCACCCTTCGGCCATGTATCGAGTACTGCTGCACATTTTGGCTGGTGCATCTGCTACTAGTTTCTCGCTCCTGGACAGTGTTCTAAAGAGAGTTGCCAACCTGATAAATCCTGAACTGTCATCTAAGCTTCAGCCCCTGTCTTATTGACGGAATGCTGCATCCCTCTGCTTGTTTTACAAGTATTTTAATGGTGGATGCTCTGACGAACTACAAGCCTTCATACCCCCTCAACGAAAATACCCCCGACAAACTTGACAAGCAGCGAAGTCCCACCCCTACACAGTAGAGATTTCCAGATGTAAGAAAGCCTTCTACTCTAATAGCTTCTTCCCCAGAACTGCTAGACTTTGGAACTCTCTTCCGGTTTCTTGCTTCCCCAACTGTACTGACATGCAGAAGTTCAAGTGTAATGTAAACAGACATCTTGCTGCTAAACTCCCTACATAGTATCCCTGAAACTTAGATGCCTGATAGCATCCCCCTACATCAAAGTGGCGATGTGCCTTGTTTGGTTAGAAAATGTAATTAAAAAGAAATGGTAAAACCAAACAGGAAAACCATGTAAAAAGAAAATAAATTCATTGGACTTAAGGAGTCAGTCGAATAAAAAATTCCGACTCCAACTCCTTGTACTTTTAGAAATCCGACTCTGACTCCAGCTAAAACCTCAGACTCCGCAACCCTGTTAACCCTGTTTAAATATGGTGATTTCTTCAAAATATACAAATTACAAAAAAAGTTAAAATACCAGTTTAACATAAATTTTATTGTGAATATAAGTTTTATTTTGATAAATGTACTTATTACTGATTTGAAGACTGAATGTGAAATTAAGTAGCAGTGTGCGCCTTGTCCAGTGCTGAATGTTATAGTGTCAGGTATTGCTACTGAAAGATCTTATCCTGAAAGACCGGAACTTGGGACGATTGCAAATTGTTACAAGGGTAAAAGATCTCTCAATAGCGATAATTGCAGAGGCTTAAAGTTGATGGATCAGGTCCTGAAAGTAGTTGAGAGAATAATTTAGTAGCAAATAAGAAGTCAGATAAACATAAACAAAACGTACCAAGGTATTACTAATGTTATATTTACTTTGAGATAATGCAAGATGAGTACTTTAATAAGAACCCGTATTTTGCTTTAATTTGAAGAAAGCTTTTGATAGTGTGGCAAGAGATTTTATTTTGTAGGCTTTGTGTAAATTAGGAATAAACAAGTGGTTGATGAAGGTTGTTTCAGCAAAGTACAGAAATGTTCAGTCATGTTAAGAGTTAACAGTATATAATTAGTGACAGCTTCAATGTTAAAGTAGGAGTTCATTGTCCAGAAAGTTTCATCCGGTTGTCCAGAAGAGATGCTGTATGCTAATGAGTTAGTGCTTGCCTCTGAAACCATGGAAAACCTTGTAGCAGTTGCTTTATGATAATGCTTAGACTTGCAAACCCAATTATGAATTCGTGCTTAGAAAGTTGGTGCCAAAGATGATTCAGTTCCCAATTAGATTTTGACAACAAAATATTCTATCCTGTTCTCATTCTTTGCCAGTGTCAGAAGATAGAACTCCAATATCCTACATTCTATTTTCAACAAAAGACAATCTGCCGAACAACTATCTTTATATTTGAATAAAGTTGATTTATAGTTTAGTTGTTGATATTTTCTACAGAAAATGATGACACTTTTCTTATTCCATTCAGACACATCCAAATGCAACTAACTCTACCAAATGGGTTGTTTCTTCCAGACCAAGTGATCATCTAATCAGTAAAGCCTAATTGTTATTGAATGAATGCTATGGAAAGTAATGGTTTGAGTAAATATTACTAAGCACAGTGTTGATCAGTGGCTGAAAGCATCTCAGAAAGGGAAATGTTCGGTTTGAGGAAAGGAAGTTTGGAGCAACTCATTTTTGTGGTATTTATACAAGCTATTCAGTGCAATTACTGGTATGTTTAAAGATGATAATCAGTTTGTGTTAAAAAAAAATGTAAGACAATGAGATGAATGACAATTTATGTGAAAAGGGTATATTTGCATGACAAGGTTGTTCAAAAGTTTTGTCGTCTTGATGGTGCCATTGGAGCACAAAGAGGATCTGGTCGCAAGACCATAATTCAGTGCTGGTGTGATTAAAAGAATTAAGAGTGGATGGAGTAAGTTCAAGGAATTTCTACCATTACTAACCAACAAAACATACCACTGTTAATAGCAATACACATGAAAAAATTGAAATAGCTTAAAATATTTCAATATTGGTATCTCTAGAAAGAGCTTGATGAGGTAAAAAAGAATCTTTTTACATTTTTAAAATCCAATTAAAATTAAGGAAGTTATGGCTATTTTTGTGCCTCACACGTTTGGATATTTTTCCCTCTTTAAGACCATATGCGTTTTGTCACATTTTTTACACTACTTTTTCAGTAAAAATGTCATATCTTTGTTAAAACAGATGATTAAGCAATGAAATTTACCATATAATTGTATTTTTGTGCTAGGAATTAGAATATGCTACTGAAAATCTTAAAAAATGAATGGTTTCCAAATAATCTGCAGTAAATGCACATAAATATGCTGCAATTCCTTAAAAATGCCATGTATCCATTAAAAGAAAAGAAGTTAGAGAAATCAAAGCTGAACTGTAATGCATTATATGTACAAATAACTGAAATCGAAATCTAGAACTGTTTAAAAATGAATTTGCAATATTTCTTTGGTATTATTGTAGATTAATACCTTCCGTTAACTCCCCACCCTATCTGGCCACCTCTCCAAAATATGGGATTTTACCTTTTGTAGGAAATTACGTGTGAATACCTTAAAAAATTTTAATGAAAGATAAGAAGTATTATTTTAGAATTTAATGTAAAATGATTCCTTATTTTGAGCCATTCTAGCGTTTTAGGGCAGTTAACCATTTTTTTTTCTATTGGAGATAAATCCTGTGCACCTTTTTTTTTTTTTTTTTTTTTTTTTTTTTTTTTTTTTCTCCTAAAGATGATTATGTGCAGTTTTAAGAGGGTCTTTGTGTAATTATGAGAGGGTGGGGGGTTGCCACTCTGACTTTGGGTTAATGATAAAGCTAAGGAAAATTATGTGTGAACATCCTGAAGACTTGATAGAAACAAAACAAAAACAATTTAGGATTTAGAGTCGGGGTTAGTTTCACATAAATTTAATGTAAAATAATTCACCATTTTGAGATCATTGTAACGTTTTAGGACAGTTGACTAATTTATTTTTTACCGGTGATAAATGGTGTCCTTTTCTTTAAGAAAGGATTTTTTTTTTTTTTTAGACACTTATATGTAGCTTACAAAGGAACTTTGTTTGGTGATGAGCTTGCCACTTAGACTTAGCGTTATTGTTAGGGCTAAAGGTTTTAAGAGAAGGCTTGCCACTCGTACCTAGGGTTAGAGGTAGGATTAAGAGTTGATAAGGTGTTTATTTACGGTTAGTGGGCCATAATTATTTGCATTTTGAAAATTTTATGCCATAGATTTTGGACATCAAATTACTTTTAAATATGAAATTTATTTTTGTGTGTCGGAATTCTTAAGGGGTGTGAAACTTAAGAATTACGACAAATAGACAAAAATAAATTTCATTACAAACAAGTGATGTCACTAACAGAAAACGTGACGTTTGGAAAACTTAAGTATTTTTGCCCACTTAAATGTCAAAAAACATTTTTTGCTAAAGTTAACAAATCATTCACAAATTTTAGATAAATTTACTTTTTATTTTCAATTACATTTCTTGTCCGAGTAACACATTTTGTTAAACTTTCCAGTTTAAGACGTTTTTTTATTTCTCTACTTGGACTTCGGGCCAAGAACAGTGTAGTATACTGATGATACACTTCGCCTTTTCTGTCCTCTGTCAGTGAAGGAGAAATCCTTCATGACGGAGATAATTTTGGTAATCGTGAAGAGAGAGCCTGTTTCCTCCGTTTGACTATAGGTGGCGTTACTGTCTGTCCACCCAGTTACGGAAGCACAAAATGTATATAATGGCACCCTTGAAATAAAAAAATGTTTTTGTTATATTTTAATTTTAAACATTTTTTTTTGCAAACATTTAAGTTTTATTTTTCCAAACATTTACGTTTTGTTGCTTGTTTATTTAGGTTTTTTTTTTTTTTTTTTTTTTTTGGTTTTTTTTTTGCAAGCATAAACTAAATGTTTTTGCTATATTTTTCTTTTAAACATATTTATGGGTACAATTGTTTTTTCTGCGAGTATTTTTTACGCTCTTATAATAAAAAAAATCAACGTTTTTTTCTTTTATCTTTTTTATCCCCCCCCCCCCCCCGTTTTTCTTAATTTTTCTGCACTTTACCTTTTCCGCAAGTATTTATATATATATTTGGAAAAGGATATTGTAAAACCTGAATCTTACTTGAAACTACTATTAAAAAATAGCGCGGTACAATAAGTGCATAAGCAAACTTTTCAAAAAGAAAAATATTTCAAAAATATTTAGTTTATGCTTGCAAAAAAAAAAAAAAAAAAAACCCAAAAAAAAACGTAAAAATGTAAATGTTTGAAAATAGACAAGCAACCAAACATAAATGTTTGGAAAAATAAAACTTAAATATGTTTGCAAAAAAAAAAACAAAAAAAAACGTTTAAGATTAAAATATAACAAAAACATTTATTTTTATTTCAAGGCTGGCATTATATACATTTTGTGCTTCTGTTACTGGGTGGACAGACAGTAATGCCACCTATAGTCAAAACGGAGGAAACAGGCTCACTCTTTCTTTCAGATTACCACAATTTTTATGTTTTTCTCTCCAGATTGACCCTTTTTGGGAAGCCGGATTTTCCTCACATTAAAAACTGACCTTGTGTCTAACTGTTCTCATGGGAAGGCAAGTAAATAGGAACTTAACTAGAAACTGAGCACCTCCTACAAATATTTAAATGTTGATTTTGTATTTTTTTTTTAATATATAATTGGGTAGATTAGTGTCCATTCGATTATAATCCGCTGGAAAAAAAAATATATATATATTGGGAGTGTGTGGTGGGGGGTACTGCTCGCATATGTGAAACAAAATAATATTTCACATTATTTTTTCTATTTTTATTTTTTTTCAAACAAAACACTTTAATTCACCGTTAAAAATTAAGGTAATGAATAAAAGTGCACACATTACATATTTGTTTCTCAATTATATTTTTAAAATTTGACCAAAAGTAATGCCGGATTGCTTCAAAATTATATATTCTGATAACCGAGCTCTAGTTAAGCTAATTATGTTTTAATAATATGAGCTCCAATTAAATATGTAAGAACATTTTTTTTTTATATTCATATTTTCATTTATTTAAAATTTTGAATTCGTTCTGGAATAACAAAAAACAAAAAAAAAAAGTTTGTTTATAATAAAGTAATATGTTCGAACATGCTTTTCTTCATATATACACACCCACACGTACGTACACACACACACACACACACACACATACACACACACGCTCCCGAGCTGTGATGTCACTTCCTTTAAAGTGAAAGCCAGACATGTGCAGTCAGAACACTGACCCCAGTATAAAAGTCAACAAAACCTGTCAACTTCCCTTTTTCGTCCGAACCAGTTTTCGACCTGTTGAGTCGACAAACCGACCGTGCGCCCTAACATCACTTTTCCTGCTACTGTAATGTGGGGGTAAGCGCACGTACACTTTATACGCTTTCTCTCTCCATGAACTGGATTGACTTTCTCTATCTCCGCTTCGTTTGGTCCATCAACACAGACATGTGCGCGACTCTCTACTGAGCTTAACCCTCTCTTTCTACAGGCAGGCTTGCCAGTTCGCGTTTCTCTATTGCATTCCCTTTTCCTTCCACGCGTGTAGGTGTCAATGGTCGAATGAACACGTGTACACCCAAGACTTTCATTTTTCAACAGAAAATAAACGACATGTTTATTTTATTCCGGCATTTGAGTTCTTTGTTTCCTCCATTCAATTCGTTTCATTATTTTTTCTTGTAGCGAGTTAGGATATTTATCCTGGTTCGCAACAAATATCAGCGATATTAAAGCTGCTTGCTCCTGCTGCTTCCACAGATCGTTTTTAGATACTTTTTAAAAATAGAGCGATTTTCTTCTTTTTTTTTTTTCTCCAGATGCCATGATTTTAAATTACTCCATACCACAAGATGAAGCCAGTTGCATTTTTATTTTTAACAGATAAATGTAATAAAAAGATTGATTTATTTAACAGTGGGTGTCCGAAGAAATTTACAAAATCTTACCAAAAACGCTGTTTTATGATGTTAACATTTTTATCGCTTAAAACTCTTAAAATATATAATGTACATTATTATTTATTAATTTATTTGAAAGTATATTCATTTTCGAACAAAACAGTGGTATTTTGAGGACTTAAGATGCTTTGGTTTTTAAAATATGATGATTTTAGCAGAACCCACTTGAAATCCGTAATTATCCAAAGCGTTTTTATCATCCGTGAGGGAAGAGTCTATCAGGCCTGTGTGATGTGTATAACTTAGATTAGGATTGAAGATTTTCACTGACGTGATTTGATTCACAATTCATAATATAAATTTTTTTTTTTATTTTTTTTATTAATTTAAGACAAAATAAACAATGCATTTTCAAAATCATTTTTATTTTCTTTTTCAGAAAGAAAAGATGTAAAAGAATTAAGCCATAGGCAACAACAAAGGTCAGTAAAATTTGAGCTTTTTAAATAGAGATTTTTACAATTTTTAGCGTTTTTTTTTTTTTACTAAAAAATAAAAAGTCCATATGAAAATTAATATAACATTTTAAAATACAACTTTTCCAAATAACTTTGAATTATTGTTTGCTTAAAATGTTTTCTGAATATATTTAAGTAAAATAACAAATTTAAATAATAGATTCAATTATCATGTAGTTACTATTTTTTATCTTTCAATATAATCTGTAACGTGAACCAACATCTTGCTGCCCAACTCCCCATATAGTATCCCTGTAGCTTATGTCCCTGATAGTAGCCCCCTACATCAAAGTGGCAATGTACCTTATTTGGGGTGAAAATGTAATTTCAAAAAAAAAAAAAAAATCATTATCTCTTATATTTTTCAGATAAACCCATCTCTTCTTGCTATTACTCTCGTCTTTATTTTAGTATATTAAATGTTTTGTCTTTAGGCTTCTTAAAACAAAATGCAATATATGCTTAATTTGATTTGAATGAAAGAGAAAATAAATCTTATTTTAGTGAAGTCAGTTATTTTCCAAACTGGCAAATATTTCATAGTATATTTTCTCTAATGAAAGAATAAATTTTCAACTAGTTCCTCATGAGTTAGAAAAAAAAAAAAAAAATGTGACACTTTTTCTGTTTCATACATGATAATAAAATATTTTCCATGTTACAGAGAAAAACAGCAAAATTGCTTAAATGAATTCTCACTTTTGCAATTTGGATTTAAATTTTAAAAAATTAAGACGGTCCCCCACAAAAACCCCCCAACTATTTTTGGTGTAATGAATTTGAAAATAAAATGATTTTAAAAATGAATGGAGAGGATTATTTTATTGCAATATTACAAATTGATAAAAACACTCATTTTATAAAAATTCAGGTTCCAAATATGAAATATAAAAAAGGTAATTTAAAAAATAAAAAAAAAATGTTGAAATTTTAAGTTTTACTTGAAGATGTACCAACAAAACTAAATAGAATTCCAACTTCGAGAACTATTTAGTGCAAGAAAAAATTTTAGAATGCAAAGCAATTTAATTGAATTCGGGAAGATTTTTATTTTAATTAATTTTTTTAAATAAGATTTTAAACGTTAAATTTAATTATGGTATGGTTTGCTTATCAAATTAAACCAAATTGTTATATTGTTATTATTTGTGAAGGTAATATATAAAATTATTGCACTTTATTTAATTTTGTGAAGGTAATATATAATTATTGCACTTTATATATCCAATAATTTTACCCTCCAAAACATTCAATCTTGATTTGTAACAATATATTAAGGATGTTAAATTACTTTTTATTCAACATTACATTTTTGTAAAGTTTGCAAAATATTGCTTTTGGATATTTGATATTGATATGCAAACATTGTTTTGTTGATGATTTCAGGTTGAGAAAAAGAATTGATAAAAAACGTCTCCGTTTAGAAATTCAAACAAAAAAAAATGCTTTGAAGAACAAAACCGATGAAGATAGTGATTCTCAAGTAAGACATTTCATGAATTTTATTTTTTTTAACTGATGTTATGTTATGATTGTAGAAATAATAATTCTAGTTCCATTGTAAAAATTAGGTCTGTATTTCACGGCAAAATTTTAGTTGATTTAAGCACT